>NW_019739229.1:2438883-2441760 GCF_002891405.2 Cryptotermes secundus
AGAGTCGGGACAATGAACTTGGTCCTGATGTATGCCATCAATGTAGAATTCGGTACCTGTAGGCAATAATGAATTTCATGGCCGTAGACGTACACGTGGGCGGCTATAAGACGCAGTGGAGATTTCCCTGCGGTCAGGGACCATACAACAGTGCGTATAAGTTGAAATTAAAATTTCTGTTAGTATAATGAAGTCTGTTGGCACATGTTTTCCGCGAGAAAATTCAGAGTTTCGGTCGAAGGCAAAACGTTTATGCCACGAGAAAAGGAGTGCCACGGCTTGTACAGCATATGTATAAATGAACCTCCCGTCTCCCCTGAAAAATACTAGTGTATATCTAGGTGTTTGCTGCTGGCACCCATGTGTATGCGACCGAGAGCAAAGAAGGGTATGTTCTCAGAACGCTGCAGCGAGGTCCGGATGCGATTGAGACGCAGTGTGAACGCTGAAACAAAAGAAATGAAATTTTATTTCAAGAGAGATCGGTTGGGTGTCATCTCATATTGAACAGATGAAGAACCCCCTTCGTGAGTCATGTACATCTGTATATTTTGTCGGCAAGAGGATTGGATACATAAATGATCGAAGTAAATACCTTCACAACATTTATTAGAGCATGACCTTCATTGAAAAAGTGAGCGATTAAGCTCTAAGATGAAATGTACCGTCCACAGAGCATTACTTATGCCTGCAATGTCGTATGCTTGCCTTGGGATTTGCGGCAAATACACACGTTTTAAAGTGCATGATGGGCCTTCGGTAAGGCACTGGTGTATGGTTTAGCGGAGTTTAAATGCCCGACTGGCCAAAACGGGGTACTTTGGCCACGACTACTATACTGATCACTGGCACAAACGGGGCACTTCGGACCCCTTAAACGCCGGGCTTTCGAAATGGTGGTAAGCTTGGGCTGGCCGGAGTTTCTTTAAATGACCGCTGCTGAAGCGCGTTTAAATGTCCGTTCCTGTTAGGGCGCTTAAACAATTTTAAGCGCTGTGTTTAACACAATTTTTATGATAAATGGATGGAATTAACTTTGTTTGTATCAGCAAAGAACATAGTGTCTCATATTACAACGAAAGATTTGAAAAATCTGTCGGTCATTTTAAATTTAGTTAATGTAGGATATATATAGAGATGGCAGGAGCACTGCACGGTGGTGTCATGGCGGACATGTTGCCCACCAATAACATGGGAGTTTCACGGGGCTGCCCAGTACCTCCTGCCCTATCCTATAAATGAATTCTTCAGAGGAGCGGTTTGCACAGACCAATAAATTGTAGTTGCTTTTGTTAGCTAGGTTTGTAGCAAAAATTTCTACCTCCTTTTCTATCCTAGTTCCAATCATGTGCGTGTTTTATCACATTTTTAGTTTAATATTTTCCTGTTAACGCGCGCTGAATTGGCTTGGCCTCAAGTATTTAATTATCGGCGTGAGTTGTAAAGAAGTTGGTTGATTGTGGCTTGCACATCGCTCAAAAATTTGAGAATGTGTAAGACTTTTTGCGCTTGGAACTATGGGCCCAATGGTGCTAGGCTTACTACAATAAGCTACTCCGGTAATATGTTCACCATTATTAAACGAACTTCTGCAAGCATCAGAACATAAGCCTGAGCGGACCAGAGCATATTTAAATGATCGCTGCTGAAGCGCGTTTAAATTTCCGTTCCTGGTAGGGCGCTTGAACAATTTTAAGCATTGTGTTTAAAAATGCTGTCTAACACAATTTTTATGATAAATGGATGGAATTAACTTTCTTCGGTAATATGTTCGCCATTATTAAACGAACTTCTGCAAGCATCAGAACATAAGCCTGAGCGGACCAGAGCATATTTAAATGATCGCTGCTGAAGCGCGTTTAAATTTCCGTTCCTGGTAGGGCGCTTGAACAATTTTAAGCATTGTGTTTAAAAATGCTGTCTAACACAATTTTTATGATAAATGGATGGAATTAACTTTCTTTGTGTCAGTAAAGAACATAGTGTCTCATATTACGACGAAAGATTTGAAAAATCTGTCGTCATTTTAAATTTAGTTAATGTAGGATGTGTAGAGATGGCAGGAGCACTGCACGGTGGTGTCATGGCGGACATGTTGCCCACCAATAACATGAGAGTTTCACGGGGCTGTCCAGTACCTCCTGCCCTATTCTATAAATGAATTCTTCAGAGGAGCGGTTTGCACAGACCAATAAGTTGTAGTTGCTTTTGTTAGCTAGGTTTGTAGCAAAAATTTCTACCTCCTTTTCTATCCTAGTTCCACTCATGTGCGTGTTTTATCACATTTTTAGTTTAATATTTTCCTGTTAACGCGCGCTGAATTAGCTTGGCCTCAAGTATTTAATTATCTGCGTGATGCGGCCGTGACCTGATTCTTTGTGCCTTGCACATCGCTGAGAAGTTTGAGTATGTGTAAGATATTTTATTGCTTGGAATTGTGGGCAACGTTATGGACTAAGTTTCTGCAAATGGGAAAACCGAAAGCCATTTTTAAACGACCGGAGTTTGAAATGGTGGTAAGTCTGAGCTGGCCAGAGCATATTTAAATGATCGATCCTGGTAGGACGCTTATACAATTTTAAGTATTGTGTTTAAAAATACTGTGTCTAACACAATTTTTATGATAAATGGATGGAATTAACTTTCTTTGTATCAGCAAAGAACATAGTGTCCATTTTGATGCGTACTGCAAAATTATTCTGCATTTTAAATTCGTTTCTGTTTGTAACACTTGACAATTGTAGCAGTCCCTGGGGCCATAAACCAGATGGAAGTAATAAAATCATTTGGTTCTCTGCTGGAAAAGCTTACCCGAATGGATCATTTCGGGCGTTAAAGATTAAAGGCCAAACAGTGAAGCTTACTTCAAGACTAAGA
>NW_019739229.1:2444401-2506182 GCF_002891405.2 Cryptotermes secundus
TTTTTTTTTTTTTTTTTACAAAAGTAGGCATGTCTTCCGACCACGTAACTTCTGAACCATACACCAGTGCCTTACCAAAGGCCCACCATGGTTATGGCAAATATTCGCCTTCGTCTTCCACATATCCTACCGCTTCGTTTCTACAAAGTTCCTCTTTTCTTCTTGCTTCGTTTCAAAGTCATTTTACGACTGACGGTTTACCAGTCACTTTCTCTTAATGTAGAGCCCATTCAGACGCTCATGACCAGGTCTTAGTCTTGAAGTAAGCTTCACTGTTTGGCCTTTAATCTTTAACGCCCGAAGTGACCCTTTCGGGCCAGTGATGAGTAAGGGAATCGCGCGCACACGCCGCTAGGAGAAGCGCATGCACAGTCCTAAGTATTTAATTTTAAGTGTAGTAATTACCAGACCGATTTCAGTAAAACCCTAATCGAGGAATTAAAATGATACCTAAGTGAACAACAACAAAAAGAGTATACGTATGAGTTATGCCCAAACTCATCCACGAGCCTGTACTTTTNAATTCTATGTACATACCTGTTTTGTTAACTGCTTGATGTATATATAGGCTGAACTGAAACTACAGTATTCGATTTCATTACGAACGCACAGAAAACAGATCGCTCTCTGTAACTCAGCCACGATGCAGTTGTCTGTTCACGCGCATAGAAAGGGCAATAATCTCTTGCAGCTATAACGGAAGGTCTTAGCACTGAAGAAGGGACCCCTATAGCTTTCTCTTTAATAGCCAATCTTTCATTCTTCTGTCCTCTAGTCAAACGATTCGAAAATCCGAAGAGTGTAAGCAGTGCTAGCAGAAGACCAAATGATTTTATTGCTTCCATCCGTTTTATGGCACCAGGGACTGCTAAAATGTGTCAAGTGTTACAAACAGAAATTAATTTATAATGCAGAACATCTCTGTGAAGAACCGGGAAATCATTTTTGCAGTATGTATCAAAATTAAAAAAAAAAAATGAAAGTAGAGTAAAAAACTGTATAAAATTTTTCAAATCTTCCGTCGTAATATGCGACACTATGATCTTTGCTCATACAAACAAAGTTAATTCCATCCATTTATCATAAAAATTGAGTTAGATACAGCATTTTAAAACACAATGGTTAAAATTGTTTAAGCGCCCTAACAGGAAGGGTCATTAAACGCGCACCAACAGCGGACATTTAAATGAACTCCGGCCAGCTCAAGCTTACCACCATTTCAGAAGTCCGGCGTTTAAAGGAATGTTATGTTTACTGCATATACTGGGGTTGTAAGCACAATATCAACTATGTAAGTTTTGAGGTTTTCACGGCGATGACTATGAAGAAAGTCGTCTTCTGGGTTTTGGCGCCGTTTATTCTTCGTTTTGGCTGACGTTTCGGAGGAACGTATCGCTTCCATCTTCAGAGCAGGTGAATAGCTTGTGAATGCAGAGAGCAGTAGCTGTAATGATTAGGAAGTGAAAGGTGCTGCTTTATATAGGAAGTAGGCAGGGGGGTGGTTAGGGAGAGCGATTAAGGCCATATATGGTGTTGGTGCTAAGGGGGGGGGGGGCGGCCAGTGAATGCAGGAAACTGGAGGTCAATAGCAATTGGAGGTTGCGGTTAGACAAGAAGAACCGGTTGGCTGGGGACAGGCTACTGACGTCAATGACATGATTACAGGGGACAGGCTACTGACGTCAATGACATGACGAAGAACTGGGGTGGCTTGTTGGAGTTTTCTTGAGGGAAGAGATGAGAGGCTTCCATGACTTGTTGAGACAGAACCTTGTTTCCTTGTTCATGTTGTTCGGATGGAGCTCGATCTCAACGGCCTCCATGATTATGCGATGTAGGTAATGGCTCTTACTGGTGATTATGACGGTATTGTGAAACTGGATTCGGTGGTCTAGCTCGATGCTGTGTTCAGCTACGGCTGTCTTGTCCGGATGTTCTAATCGTAGATGCCGTTGATGTTCTTTCAACCTCGTGTCCACAGAACAGCCCGTTTGCCCGATGTAGACCTTGCCGCACTCACATGGAATTCTGTAAATTCCCGGTGTCCTCAGTCCCAGGCGATCCTTGACAGGCCGGAGGAAATTTCCTGTTGAATATAGTCCCGACAAAGGGCAGGAAGGCGACAGTGTCTCTGCGGTCATCATGTTGATTGTTGTTAGGATGGTGGTTGAGGGCCCTGTGGATCTGCCGGTCGTTGTAGCCATTCCATCTGAAGATGTCTTTTAGGAACTCCAACTCTGCACGCAGACTCTCTTGATCGCACAGAGCTCTGGCCCTGTGTACAAGTGTGGAAAGAGCTGCCTGTTTACTGGAAGGGTGATGATGAGACCTGGCATTGAGATAGAGGTTGGTGTGTGTGTGTGTGTGTGTGTGTGCGCGGTATACTCTATGGCCTAGAGATCTGTCGGGTCTCCTGTAAATATCTATGTCTAGGAAGGGGAGGTGGCCTTCACTTTCGGTTTCCATGGTGAACTGAATGCATGGGTTGATACTGCTTAAGTGGTTCAGGAAACCCTCCAGGTTGTCAGGTCCGTGGGGCCAGATGACGAAGGTGTCGTCCACATATCGAAACCAGCATAGGGGCTTGTGTGGGGCCGAGTCCAGTGCCCTCTCCTCAAAGTCCTTCATGTAGAAGTTAGTGATGATTGGTGATAGTGGAGAGCCCATGGCTACACCGTCAGTCTGTTCATAGAACTGGCCATCGAAGCTGTCTAACCGCAACCTCCAAGTGCTATTGACCTCCAGTTTCCTGGATTCACTGACCGTCCCCGTCCCCCCCTAGCACCAAGGCCATATGTGGCCTTAATCGCTCTCCACTGCTCCTATTGGTCCGCTCTCCCTAACCACCCCCCCCTGCCTACTTCCTATATAAATCAGCACCTTTCACTTCCTAATCATTAAATAAGTGTGTATTGTAAATATGTGTAAATACAGACAGTGGACTTAGTAATACAGACTGACTAACAAATGACAGACTCGACCTCTGGTCAGAGAGGGTGCTACACATGGACAAGACAGTAACTTTCATTCAAAGAAATATCTGGTCACAAAGACAGACAGACTGACTGACCGTCAGTTGCAATGTGACTCTGACTCTGACATTCCTAATCATTACAGCTACTGCTCTCTGCATTCACAAGCCATTCACCTGCTCTGAAGATGGAGGTGATACGTTCCTCCGAAACGTCAGCCAAAACGAAGAATACACGGCGCCAAATCCCAGAAGACGACTTTCTTCACAATATCAACTAGTTTGGTAACCTCTGTCAGCATGTTTTCTAGATTATTTTCTCTAATTAAATTTCACAAACCAACTATAGTTTTCACTTCCTCAAAAGTCTTGTTTTTGTATAGAACTGAGAGTTCATTTTTTAGTTTTTCCTCAGAAAGCATGGGATAGTTCTGAATTACACCACTCAATTTTGGGAAGGAAACTGTGCTCTATATTCGATGAAGAATCGTGGTTGTACTTGTGTAAAAGGTAGTGTGTGAATGGCTCCCTGGAAACGATCTTTCATCTGAACAACTATAATATCACATGCCTCCTTGGCGTCAACAATCGCGTTTGTTGTTTGAGTACGCGCACGCTTTGCACTGGATTCTTCTGGTTGTGGTAGATTCTCTGATTTCTCGTATCGCAGCTTCGAAGTGTTCAATTGCTTTGATTAGAGTTGCCACTTTCTGTATCGTATTGTACAAAATATTTACATGATAAAATACAGAATTAAAGGACAGGAAGAAACTGAACTCCTGATCCCTTAGTAAAGGAGAAAGTCCTGTTGATTCTCGAACTGAAACATCATCCAAGCTAGAATCTTCTTTAATAAGGTAAAAACACTAAGAAGGGGCATCCTTATTATCGTAAACATTGCTTACAACTCGGCTGTGAGAATTCCATCTAATTTCCACAGACTTAGGGACACTGCAGCCACACACATTTCTCAACAAATCTGTTCTCTTTGCAGAAACAGAAAAGACAGAACTGAACCCTGAAGGATTAGTAAAAAACAACCTGATTGTCCCTACTGTGAAACATGCTTGCTTTACTATTAAATAAGCTGATGTGCGTAGCAGTGTATGAAGTGGGCGTAAAGGGAAAACTTCCTTTATTTTCTTTTGGACCTGTAGTTTTATTTATAATATGTTATTCAGAAACTACGGTGATTCACAGGCAAGCGTGGATGGCGTGATGTAGTCACGTGATATCTGCAATAACAACTCCCTTAACAGCCCAGTCATATGCCACATAACAACCGTTTAAACTCGGGGGTGTTAGTGAATTAAATCAGTTATATCCTACAGTCATTCTTGGCTTCGGTCCCCGTCTTGTCACATGTTCATATTTCTGTTCTGTTCAGACTTTACGTGTTTTGAAATGGTGACTTCTCTTCATCGAGGGGTGGGGTTTTAACTACTACTGGTCACTCTACTCCCCGATACGAGTTTGTTTTGTCGGCCGATCCCTAAATATGGCCCCAAAGGAACCAGCAAGCAGTGGGTGCTCCTGGTTACGCTTGTAAGTGCAAACCTTGTAACCTGCCTCTTGCACCAATACTGAAACACTCTGTTAACAACCTTCACACATTTTATGATGGTGTTTTGGTACAAGTGGTTCATCAAATTCTGTGGTCCCATGGGGCCAATATATGAGGTCTGGTCTATAGTATCTTCTGGAATACATCGAAGGTTGCTGATGTTTCGAAGAAACGTACTGCCACCATCTACATGGTCAAGAAAATATGCAAGATGAACGAGCACTACCAGAATGTCAAATCTAACATTATGTACAATATCTGACTTTGTCTTTCATGCTAAGGAACAAGGCCTGTTTGAGGATGTCTGAGAATAGCGTGCTAACGAAAAGAAACTTGTTTCAGAACACCATATATGAGTTATTCTTTTGTAAGGCATGTATATAAGGAATTCGTAATTTTTATGAACCAGAAGAGAAACCAATTGTGTTTTCTTTTATAAATTACAAGTTACACAATTTGATGTCTGTCACAGTCAGAGGAAAGGACATAGGATTCTTATCATGTCCAGACGAGGAATTCAGAGTTGATAAATAAGCAGTGTACAAGGTAAATCTAAAAAATCTCTAGTGCATTTCATTCATACTATTTCTTATTTACAACTCTTAACAGTAAATATATCATTATATCACATCATACTGTTCAATCATCTTAATTTTTTCATTACTGCAAACTCATCCTGCAGCAAAAATTGTAATCCTTTCCTGCGTTTGTTAAGACATACACAGTGAGTACAGAGCTCCTCCAGTGTCCATTTCAAACAAGTACTTGTTACTTGTGAAAGTCCAACAATAAATATACATAATCATAACTACATACATTACTATAAAGAAAACTGTATAAAAACACAAAGCAACTTTACCTGTATAATCTAATACTTACATCGTTCCCAAACACAGAAGGTGTTGGATAATTGATGCAATTGCAGCAAGGCTGCAATTTCTGTTTAACTTAAAAAAATTCAAGTACAACTTAATTTTCTTAAAACAAACGTCAGTGATGGAAGGAAATTATAATTTTTAAAAGTTCCAGTACATTATATACCACCAAATATAAATCAAATTTAGCTTCATATACCAGACACTAAAGACTGTGCCCACTCTACTGTGTGGCTACAGTTGCACAAAGAACAGTTCGTACAAGTAAACTGTCAAATGCTGTGTAACTGCAGCAGTTATGTACCACCATTAAAAAACCAATAACGTATTTTCTCCCTCATTAAATCTACAATGCTTCATATTTGACACAGTGGAACAAAAGCACGATGATGACAGCCAACAGCTCAAAAACTATCCACATCAGTATTGTCATGGAACTGGCGCAAACACAGCTTATTGCAAGTGATTACATCCACACACAGAACTTCAACTAAATAATTCACTGCTTCTTAGTACCTCAGAATAAGTAGTTTTGCTTAATATTCATACAAGTCCACACTCAAGTTCAGGCTGCATGCCTCTATACTATCAATTTATTTTCTGACCAACTGTGAACAGCCCATTTACAAATTCACTGTCATAATTTAATTCAGAGCTTAAATCTAAATGTAAATTATGTTAATGGCACATAATGGAAGCCACAGTTTCTTTTAAAATGTAACATTACATGAATACTCAAATTCCTAAATACACAATACTTAATTACATTATGACAAAATTATTCCAAAACGAACATTTCTTACTCTAACAATGGGAGCAATAAGATTTGTGACAAATAAGAGAAACTGCCACTCTTAAGTAGCTAAACCATATGTATTATATATAAACAGTGACTGCCTAATTAATGAGCCAAGCAAGTAACCAACAGGAAGCATGTGGCAAGAAAGCACTTGCTTCTTGCTACATTCATCCTTCTACACTGAAGATGGAGGCGTATGTTCCAACGAAACATCAGTGAACTGTACTACACTGCGTTACATCCTGGAAGACAAGTACTCTTTTCAGTTACTCCAGTAAGAACCTCAAATCCAACATAATATTAACTTCTTCCCCCTTGCACAATATGGGACCATTTACCTAGTTCTGAAACCACACTTTCCTCTTTCACCTCATCCAAGATTATCAGTAATGGAGTAAATATTTTTCAATTTATTAGTTAATATCCCACAGTCGCACAAGTCTGGTTGGAGGCCTGCCACATCTGTGCCTTCAGACCTGCATCAATGCATTTTGAGTCTTAAATGATCTTAGACAGAAAGTAAAATCTCGCCAACTGTTGCACCTTAATGTCTCCTGCCTCATTTTGGTATGTAGCACACTTACAGCATCCTACCACTATCATGTGAAACTAATTTTATTAAACTGCTGGACACTCATTCCTTCTAACTGGTTGAATTGAGCAGAAACTCCTCTCCAGTTTTAACACCTGATTATGGAAAGCTCTGGTTTGGGTTTGGGTTTGGAAAAACCTAGATGGACAATTTCCGGAAAACCAGTCATATTATTAAAGATTTTACTGTGCTCGTGAGATATGGAGGAACACCTATGAAAGAAAAATTAATGAAGTATGAAACAAATATGCAACTGAAATGTTCTTTACAACTCAGAACTATTCAGAATATTCTGATATAAGATCTGAAGCTTTCATGGTGTCCAAAGTTGACTAATAATTACTGATGGACCACAACAATGAATTCATAAATACCACCATACTGGAGAAAGCAATGGGTTACATGGACTGCATAATATGGATGATCACTGAGATTAGGCTCCAACCTGGAAACTTCTTAACCAACTGATTAGGCTAATGATCTGAGAAGATTTCATTAAGAATAGTCTGTTCAGAAAATTTAAAATACAGGTTAACCAAGCATCTGTGGTGTGGTAAACTTGGAAATTACAGAGCAGGAACTTTTTCTTTGGCTTTAAAAGGCAAAGCATAGCCATTAGCGGTTATTAAATATCAAAAACAATACAATCACTTCAGAGTAAATTTAGTTACTTCCAGTCTGAAAACAAATTTTCCCATGAAATCATTTGAGGAGGGTGTAAAATTTGCAAAAATGAAGTTGACATTAGATGAGACTGCAGCACATCAATAATGACAAGATGGCTAATAAAACAATTTCATACAAGACCAATTTACAGATGAGCCTCTCATGTGATCGACAGAGTGTATGCCTGGTACTTTTAAAAGAGTGCAGTTCGTGTTACATATGGCAAAACTATTGAATGGTAGGTCTTTGTTCAGAATACTGTACTTGCCTGAATGCAATGCACATTTGCTTTCTCACTGCATGAAAAATTCACTGTGAGCTATATTCATGCATTTCACAAGTACCTAATGATTATGTGTGTGTTCAGACAATTTTATGAGAGGTTTCTGAAGGGAAAACCTTCTTTGTGGTTGGGTACATGTGGTGACATAAAGTTAAAAGAACCATGGGCACTGGCAACTTCCATTATTAAGAATGTCAAATGAATTTTAAGCTACTCATCAGTATTCAGTCTCAAGCCACTGTCAAAGCAGTTCCATATTTTGGGGCGAAGAGCAGATAGCAAAGGCTGGAACTGTACAGCTGTGATATTAGTACAGAGCTTTTCATTTGGTCGTATGTGATGGTATAATGAATAAGAGCACCTTTCACCATATGTATAATTGAAAAAGGCAATTACTGGTTTCAGACATGCCTGTGGCTTTCACGTGCGAAATTAAACACTGTGCTGTTCAGTATTTTATAGTTTTACCAAAATAACAGTTTCCTTCCTCAAAAAATGAGGACTAATTAGAAAGGAATGAATATTAAACTTTGGTACACATTGTAATTTTCTTCATTCACAAGTGAGAAGAGGCTATAGGTGTGTAATGTTCTGTTGCAATGCTAATGTATTAACAGCAGTAGTTTATTCTTAAGTTACACAGATCATGAAGAACACACTACGTTTTAATGAAAAACAAAGTAGCCATGAAACATATTCAGTGTTTCAAAGTATCATATTTTTATAACCATGCCATATAATTCATCAAGACAAAACAAGAACTGAAGAATTTGTATTAGTTAAGTTTCATGTGAGCTTATTGTTATTCAGCCAATACTGAGACTACCTTCTCAGACCCAACACTTTTCTTTCTTTCCTTCTGACACTACCGTAATGGGGACCACTTACAATGACATGCTCAAATCTGTCTTCTTCCATACCTCTAAGAAGAGAAATTGAAGTTTTCTAACAGTATGGTGCAACACCCCTTTTCAGCAAATTTGATTCAACTTACTCTAAATGAAAGATACTGGATGGGGTGAGGTGACTACTTCATAGGTTCCTTAATTTTTTCTTTTAGGGGCATATAAAAAGTGCAGTTTATACAGCTGTTAAGACATGTAGACAGTGCTGCAGTACTAAAACACTGGATTACTGTACTACTGAAACCATCTATTAACACCAGAAATGATAAAGTGTGTTTCAACAAGAACAGTGTATCATCTTGATATATGCCAAATCACAAGAGGTCCACATGTGTGATATTTCTAGTGTAGCTTCTAAGTGTGTCATTAGTTTAATACTTTTTATTTAATTATGTATCATGATTATAACACTCAGAAGTAACAAAAAAGATTGTCACTGTACAGTGTCTGAGCTGGAAATAGATTAAATTTGAAGAGCCCGTTTTCCCATCACTATCATTCGTAACTGGCTGATGCAAAGATATCTTCTATGTATACAAACATTTTTACTCACAAGAACAATGCTATAGAAGTTTTGGCCAAATCACTGGAATTGCTCCATTACCACAGCAGTATGACATTTTCAGTTCTGTTCAATAACACAGTACTGTATTGCCACTATTAACAGAACAGTGATCTGTGTCACTTGTAACCTTATTCCTTGCAGAAAGTTTACACCTGACATGACCAGCAACATTGTTATGTATATACTGTTCAGAAACAAATGAGAAACTCTTCTGCAAGATTCAGTTATGCCTATGCACCTCAGAAGCAGTATCACGGCACCTCACTGGTTCATATAAAGATGAGGTAAGGTGAGCTTGATGGTCACTTATTTATGCTGCAAGTGGATGAACATCAATGGCAATAATCTGCATATATCAAATGAATGTGAAAGTACTGTAATGAGAAGCAGTGACAAACAGAAGCATTAACTATAACATTAAATGTACAGCATTAACATGGTATTACATACTGACTGACCAGAAATCACTGGCATGTGTAACCCATTAGTACCTTAATCGATAAAGAATAAGCATATATTTACAGACTGATGTTTATGTAAGTTTAGACATTAACTTTTGGTCGAACACTGAAATATTCTTTCATTTGCACCATAATATCTCCCAAAATTCAAAATGACAAGAAAATAATTTTTCTGAATTTGCAGCTAGTAACCCAAACACAATGTATTATAATTATTAAATGATGGTTTGTAATGTTCCAACTGCATAGGAACCAATTCACAATGGGAGAGCCGCATATGAAAAAAAAAACCCAAAGTTTTAATCAGTACTATTATAACTACAAGACTGCAGTAGATCTCTGTTAGTATGATTTTTTTGGAACCAAATAAATATATTCATCTTCTTCATAATTATCAGGTAATGCTTGCTACCATTCAGTCCAGAAGGTTTTCCCTTCTCGTCTGCTGTCCAAAAGCATAAAAATTAGGATATACAGAACTAATTTTTCCTGTGGTTCTGTATGGGTGTGAAACTTGGTCTCTGACATTAAGGGAGGAACACAGACTGAAGGTGTTGAGGAGAATATCTGGACCAAAGAGAGATGAAGTGATAGGAGGTTGGAGAAAATTGCATAATGAGGAGCTTCATAACTTGTATCTTCTCCAAGTGTAATTAGAATTATCAAGTCAAGGAGGATGAGGTGGCCAGGTCATGTAGCACGAATGGGAGAGACAATGAATGTGTATAGGATATTGGTGGGAAAGCCAGAAGGAAAGAGACAACAGGGAAGACCAAGGCGTGGACGGGTGGACAATATTAGAATGGATCTTAGAGAGATAGGATGGGATGGTATGGATTGGATANTGTAAATCACATTGATATATTGGGTTTTCGGACTTTATCCATCGTCCTGGTTTTTAAGATAACTAATAAAAACACGACGTTTCAGAAACTGGATCTGTTTCCATCCTCAGGTGAAGGAAAACACCTATTCCGCTGGGTCCGTTAGATAGAGCTAGCCTCAATCACTCAAGTTATCTTAAAAACCAGGACGATGGATAAAGTCCGAAAACCCAGTATATCAGTGTGTTATACACCATCGTCAGAATCCTATAGTAACTACTTGTAAATCACATGCCAATGAAAATAGAAGGAGAAGAAGAATTAAATTTCTATGAATATAATGGATGTAATGACCATTAAAGCAAATAACTGGCAGTATACATACATCAAAGAAACCTAGTTACTGTTTACGTTTATGTTTGATTTCCTTCTAATCTTTTATTCAAGCTGGATGCACATCTGCAATACGGAATCAGTGTGTGCCTATGACCAGTCTTATGCAGCTTTTAAATACATGGTAAGAACTAATTAGCATGCACATCACAGTTTGCAAACTTTCAGAAATATACAAAACCAAAGATAAGGAGCTTTCTTAAATAAACAAACATGACACCCATTTCAAAGCAGAAAGAAAATGTCATGCTGGATCCTGTCCACCTGTGACAAGCTGCATATCTAACTAACTACTTCACATGAACATTACCATGCTGATAGTAAAGCCTGGTATTAGGGACATAAATCAGGCAGCTACACACTGCTGATGGCAACAGATGAATAAGGTAAGGTGTCTGATGATGACATATTTGCATCAAATGCTTAATTAAATAAGTGGATGACATTATATATACAGTATATTGTGTGTGTATGCATTAACATAGTATTAAAGCATCTTAAAAGGCATGTTATGACAACTGGAATTTTATTTAAGTATGTGAGTCAGCAGTTCTTTAATAAAGTAGTCCTACAAATTTAATGACCTAATTTTGTAACAAGATCATAGCAACTGCAACAACTAACATTTGATAATTCATTTCAATCTTCACCTACAATCCCCTGCACCACCCCATCCTCATCTGACTGACTTCAACCATGGATCTCCATTATATAACCAACTGCACTGCATTATCTGTGGATTTTCAATTAGCCTTTCCTTAATGCTACTGGTAATGAAAAATATGTCTGAACACAATACGCAGAAATACACGTAAAATACGAAGGTTTTACAAAATGATGGGACATGGCCTACAAAACCACACAAGAAATCTTCACTAGTGTGATGTCTATGGTCCTGCCTTTCACAGTACATACAATATGTGGATGATTCCAGTTTCTCAGCCTATAAGAAACGTTATAAGGCTTCATCTGTAATGACATTCTGCATAATTGAATAACAAGAATATAGCTGGCAAGAAGATGATAAAACAATTTCTTTACACATACAAGTTACAAAAATCATTGACTCTGAGAACTTTTCAATTACTATTAGAATAATATTGTTGGTCTTAGTGAAATGGCACAATACACTATGACATTGCAAAAGAAAAGTCATACTGTCTGACAGTGCCATCATTCAGGCTGTTACTTTCTGTGTCTGGGAACACTCTGTATACATCCTGTTACAGCTCAGGTCAATTTTGTTTGTTCACTTCCTTAGGAAGTACTGAATAAGATTCAAGCTGTATTTCAAAAGTGCTTCCTGCATGATCCATTGTCATGTTAGGCAATGAGAAGCTAAATCTTTAATAACCAAGATCTAATGCCACTTACAACTCTCTGCCTTGTGACAAACAGAAAAGTTTCCTTTTGGCTTTGCATTTTTTCAAGAGAGCATCTACTTTTCTACTAGCAATGTTTGATACAAACTACTCAAGTCTGTTCTTCATGATCAAACATGGCAAATTCTGTTACAGAACACACTCTTATGATCCTGAAAAACAGGCACAATTGAAAACTTACACAAATACCAGCATTTAATGGTTTCACATGACAAATCAACATGGTCACAAAAACGTATATAACAGCAGTAATCACATCTGACTGCTGTCAGTCACTTACTCTCCTTCCACAAGGATCCTCTTTTAATTTTACGTTATGCTGCTGTGTGGATATTTGAACATTATATGGCAATAAACGATATGGACAGTACAGATACAATACAGTTCAAAACAAAGCACAGCTCAACTTATGACTGTGTGAAAGATTTCAGAATTATCGGATAAATACTACAATGTACAAAAACTCCAAGTTCCAGACATGTTGCAAGATTACTTTAATGAGCAAAAGTACCACAGTTATTCAGTTCAAATGAACTCATGCTGTACTTGGCCTATAACAAGATACTGCGTGTCCATACAGACCTCTATAATCTGTACTGTGGGGTGGTGGAGAAGAAACAGCCGACTAAGAAATCACAAATAAGTTTCCATGAAGTCAAACAGTATATGGTTACCAAAACTTAATTCACAAGCATCTGACAGCAAAGGGCCCAGCAAAATATAACCTAAGGAAGATGAAATAAGCACATGATGATAAACTTCATGCATTATACAGGTCACCTAGTACCATTAGGATATTGAAATTGGTTGGGCATGTAGCCTGGCTGGGGGGGAATGCCTACAGAATTCCAATGGGGATTGAAAACAGGTCTTTTAAAGACCAGGGAGACAGACAACTGACATTAAGCTACATCTTAGGGATACAGATGAACAGGAGGTACGTGGAACTGGTTTAGGATTGTGTCCAATGGCCGGCTTTGGTATTAGTAACACTCAATCTTTATACTTTCCTGCCAAAGAGTTTGGTACAGGCACCTGTAATCACTTCATGTTTGTATTATTAGCCTCCAAACCTACACCATCTGGGGTGAATCAGAGTTATTTCGCTGATTTATTTTTACACTCTTCTATTAACATGATGCAGCATTAAGTTTTATACTGCTATATACACACATACTACATTGGGAACTGATCATGCAGCAGCAGAAATATGAAACTGAAAGTAGCACAGAAGCCTAACTAGGCACAACAGCTCACTTCAGAATGTTCTGATAATAATCTGTACCAAGGCATTAGTATAATAACAAATGCATCTTATTTTATACATTATAAGGATTACCAATTTGTTTCATGCACTATTAACGTTCTCATCATGGTGACAGTGAGAACAAACATGAAAGTTTAGGTCATAAATGTCCAATATTAGTATCACAAAAACTTTGTATAATATATCTCCAAGGGTACATCACAGCTTAAGTAGGCAAACTTTGGAAGAAAATTCCTGTGTGTTGAGCCAGATTTCCAATGTAATCAAGTTACGTTCTAACAACACAATGATCTATGCCACCATCTGATGATGACACACCCTCAGACAGTTCCAGATGCAGCATACCACTGTACCTCAGTATAATGCAGTTGCCAAAACTTCTCTAGCTCAAAATTTGTGTTTCCAGAAATCAATCATACTCATAACTCATGTAATTAGTTCATAACTTCAGTATTCTAGACATGACTTACTGTCTCAGTACAGTACCTATATATGTGTGTATGATGGCCATACTATGAGCAGCAGCTAGGAAATTAATTAATATTGATTAAAAGGACAGAAAATGTATCATTATAACCTATGTACATATAAGGCATACATTCCAGCTAACTTATGTTCCAATAATGGTGTTTGTAGCCTGCTAATGATATCCTGACATCAAAGTGTAGCTGTGCGTTACTAGCAATTAGTGTGTTCTCCATAACATTTGATTATCTAAATTATATGCACAAAAGTGATACTTTAATATATAACAAAGTTTATATAAAAGTATCAAAACTTGATACATAATCTCCTGAACTAAAAACAGTATGTTTTTCATACTGTAGGACCTCAACTCAACACTTCTGGAATGTGTTCCACACACTGAAACCCCCAAAAAATGTCCATATCAACCTGTGTCCAGAAACATTTGATTTGTGAGTTATGGCCGAAAGAGTACATTTATAATAAATGCTCAAAATGTCTTCCATGAGATTCAATGCATGCCTTGATGTATCATCATGGACTGCCAGATCTATTCAAAGTTGCTGGGATAGACGCGGACAGTCTGACAAACATCCGCAATGCAATGGAGAAGGGCCTCTTCCTTGACAACAGGAGCTGCATACACAAGGGTTTTTAGGTGTCCCCAGAGGTAAAGATTGAGAGGAATAAATCTGGCAAGTACGGGTGCCATGCTGTGGGTGCTCTTCTACCTATCCATCAGTTATGAGAATTGTTATTGGGAACATCTCACACAACATGACAAACAAAATGTTCAAGAGTGCAATCATGCATGTATCACATTCATGATCTTACTGCCAGTAAGCTGATGTGAGCAAAATTGTGAGCCTAAAACAACTCCTATTAACACATTAATGCTGACCTGCTGTTATTGTCTATATAGTATTTTTTTTAGCTATAACCTACAAATTAAACGTTTCTGGACACATGTTAATATAGGTATTAATTCTCATTTTGGTATGTGAACTCATGCCCAAAGTTTGTCTGCACTTTTCAGTTAAATGCCACATATTTTAATATTCCACTGCTATTTATGACATTCACCTTTATGCAATTTTAAGATGCAACTTCCATCTCTCATCACAGCAAGAACTGAATAACTCTGTGATACATTAATTTTAACCATGTTAATGATAAATAATAGGTGTTAAGTACTCATCTATAGACTTATCATAATGCTATCTATGGCCAGTGGTTTACTCGAAACATTACATGAACCAAAAGTACAGTCATATGACAAATAATTATTTCTTATTTATCCCAATAATCTGCATTCAGTGCTCTTTTGTCTGTATTCTAATAACATACATTTCTGAGAAATCAAATCTGAAAATCCCAGTGGAGTTTAAGGCCTTTCCACTATACATGAAAGTCATATTATTGGTTTATATCTGACTTGAGCAGATTAGGATTTGAAATGGACACTGGATAACAATTTACCCTTGAAGAAGTTCAATACAAACATTCATTCAACAGTTCTGAATCTCTATCCAAGTGGAAACATTTGGGAAATAACGTTCAATTCTCAGTTCTTACTACCAACTGATTCCACATGAGATAACATAAATCAGAAAAAAAAAAAATTGTACACCGAACCTGAAGTCATTCCTTCTCTTTTATTTTAGTTAAGTATTGTCTATAACAAAGTCTGAAGAAGTAACATTAAAACGTTGTGCCAAGTGCGAAGGAATAAAGAAAATATAAATTATTTCTGCACTTTCTTTCATTTTTTAGGCTGTTCACAGGAATTCCTTTTGATGTGATAGTTAATGGCATTCAGGTCCATATAGATCTGTAGCAGCAAAATGCAACACAGGTGAAACAAATATGGATCTAACATATGGACTCTAGTGGGTCCACTGTTGAAGCTTTGTCACTAATTACATTTTCCTACCAACATTTCTGAATCACACTCAAAACAGAAGCTGCTGTCATACAACACCAAGGGTATAATACAAAATATATATTATGTATATATCTAACATAAAATTAAATATTACTTTCCATTAACAAATAACAGTGCTTTCATGTGCACCATACTTAAAAATACACAAATTAATGTAGTACTTCTTTTATACAACTCTGAATCAGAACTTAAAAAAAAACTATCAGAACATTTCATCGCAACTTTAGTAACCGTTTGATGTGTGAAATGCATGATATCTTTCAGACTATATTTATGTTCCAATAACTGTGCAGTACACACTCACCTACCATTCATGACTGTAACCACAGCACAGTGAACTTTACAACCCTTTTCAAAATTGGCATTGTATTAAACAGAAATGCAACTAAAGTACCAAATTATAAAATAGGCCAAGCCAATTACAATTTACATATTATTAATGACAAAGAGATAGACTGCAACATGTAACTGACTACTAATGCACTTCTGGAACTTAAAAAATATTTTAAATGTCACACTGCAAAGGGAGACTTTTGCAAACAGCACTGGAATTGCAGGCACCTAACCTCATTCTTAGTGAAAAGAAAATTTGTAGGCTTCAGAATATTTTACTACAGACTTACACTGCTGAAGTCAAGGAAATTAAAACAGGTTTCTCAGCCTGTATCTAATGTGTAACTTTGCTTTATGTCGAAGCTGCTCCAATGTTACGGCATGCACTGCAGCTGTCTTGTTCAAGACGAAAGCGAGGTTGAAGGACTGGACTAATAAGTAGGATGAAGTAAGAATAAGGCTAGGGTATGGTGTGTAGTACTAACTGATGGGAATAGGCCACATGGTGAAGAAAAGTTGGGGAGAACAGCCGAAGCCAGAACTAGGTCAGTTTCTATCCACCTTTACAGTTGAACTTATGAAGCCATTCACCTATTTTAGTAGCTTCCCTGTTAATCTGGGAATGGTGTGTTCAGTTTTACGCAAGTATATGGTATATTTGGTCTTGGTGGAACGTTTAGCTATTGCTGATCACTGGTTTTGCGGTCTGATGCATCCGATATGTTCCAGACTTTCTTGGAAATGCAATTGCTGATCGATACATACTTTGCCCATGAGCAGGGGTGTTTAAAAGATCCTTCCTCTCAAGACAGTGTCTACATTGGTTAAATCAGTCATTCCATCTGCACTATTATACTGGAACATATCAGACACATCTGAATATATAACTATAATCTGCAGTTGCTGAACATTCCACCAAGACCAAAAATACTGTAGACTTCAATAAAACTGAAGCTCCAGAAAACATCCATACTTACCATCGCTACATCATATCAAGGAAGCCATCAAAGCAGTTGAACACCCACACAACTTCAAGCATAAAGGATACAAACTGATCTATGTCTGGTTTCACTTCTTTCTCTCTAACCATTTTTCTTGACAATAAGGTCCCTTCCAATTGGATAGCACCATACTCCACACCCAACTCTTACTCCCAAAGTGAGATCCACTCTCTCCTTCTGCTTGAAATTTATCCTAAAGATGGCAAATTCTATGAAGCTTATATAATGAACTCTGAAAGATAAAGTTACACATTACAAATTAAAATGCACTTAACATTAAAGTGCAAAATGGCATTGGAGCAAAGCAGTACAGTTATTTCACAGCTGCAGGAATCCAACAGACAATGTGCTTTATGCTTTTTATATTTCTGCAAAGTATCCTTCCACACTGAAAACCAGATTATTATCTTCTTACATTTACAATTGTTATCACACTGAAACCAAACTTCCAGATGTCACACACCACAACTTCCTTCAAGGCCTGTGGTTCAATGCAAGCGGTTACCTTGTTAGGGACTGGTACTATCTTCTTTTGTTTAAAAGCCAAAATATAAAATCAATTAAATGCTTAATTCACAACACCCTTCTAAATCTGTACATAGGAGTTAATGGAAAATTACTCCCAGACTGCAAGGAAATGTGGATGGTATCTGACAGTTATAGGCCACAGAATCATGATCAAGATGTGAAAAACACACTACATGATAAAATACAAATGAAAAAAAAATGTAGGATTCTTTTCTATGAGCAACAATCATTACTGACAACATGGTTGCACAGTGTGATACATCTCAGCTGAGAAGGGCTTGTAATTAGTAAGGAGAAAAATGGTGACAAGAATTCTGGATTTTCCACAAACTTCAGGAATATTGTAAATAAATAATTGTGAAACTGGGCACTCATTTTCCATAATAATAATAATAATAATAACAATAAAAATAATAAAAGCCAGCAAATGAGCAAGCAAGGTAGAGCATTTTGTTTTCTTTATACATATCTACAAATGCACATAAAGACAGAGAACAAACTAATTCACAGAAACTGATAACATACACTCTAAGTTTTAACTACACATATGTAATGGTTCACCTGAACCTACATCTGTTTCATTTTCTCTACCTGACTCATAACAGGGCACAGGGAAGGGTGTGGTCACACACAAAATACTTCATAAAAAAACTGGATTTGCATCTATGTTGTTCTTATACCAACATAATACTTTTGTCCTTCTGACTTTAAATTGCAGACTTGGTGAATTTATCTGAAACAATTTAAACATTGCACTGTCCATCACAAGACACAAAACACTTCAGACCAAAATGTCTAGAAAATAAATACCAGGAACTCGATACTTTCACATCCAACATACGCACATTAACAGAAAGCATACGGCATTTCTTCCACACAAACAATATTTGTGTGGAAAACATCAATTTTACTGCATTATGTACAATAAATCACACAATACTTTCATACCCCATGTTTCACCACCTATGCACAAAAATGTCATGCTTTGATACAGCAGTATCACTGACACGTGATACTCGTTAAAAACACTCACTCACACATACATGTGTATGTATAGGCTTACGGCCTTCCCTACTGGGGAGGGGGGGGGGGTACGTCAGACTGCAACGTGTCCTTTCTTTAGACACGTTATTCTGGTCATTCACACACAGACTGCAAGAGGGTTTAGTTTTCCATTCAGTATTAATGGAGAGGAGTATATGGTAGGGTGAGAGCTGAAACCTTCCTTTACTATTGCAGTTGCTATTTAAATACACTAATGATGATGATGACGGTTGCATTGTGTCATCAATCTGGGAAGATGAAACTCCACATACTAAATCAGGCCATACCACATATGGAACTTCAAAGGGAGGAGAAAATGGATATACAGATAGCAACAAAGATGGGAGGGTGGTGCTTTCATACCCGCATCCTAATTTTAATTTCATCTCTTCTTGAGACCAGCCAGAGATTGGCACAATGGGATGAAGGAAGGGGCATGTGGATTCCATGGTCACCTCGTGAAGTAAGCCCCATGTAGGGGCGCAGCGAGGCAATACTGGAGTGGAATTGTTACTGATGCTGCCATCACAGCAGCACAAGGTGTTCTGGCTGTTACTAATTGCCATTGGTGTTCCTGGCCGCTATGAAGGGAGTTCTATTGTTTGCATCCCTTTCTGTGCCATATATCTTGCCTGCTTTCTTTGCCATACTACCCAGAAGCTCCAGTGAACACTTATGGGCAGAGCGGAGAGACAGTGCCCATTCTTTTAGCCCTATTTCATCCTGTACAACAAAGGGAAAACAAATATTAGAAACAGCATTATGCCAGACACATTAGTATGCAGACTTTCATCACTGCACAAAATGAACAAAGCTTTGTGAAATGTATTTGAGTGTGTCATTAAATTAATTTAACATTGCTTCCAGTACATACTAGTCCAAATAATCTCAAATTGACATGAAAATCAAATTAAACTTTACTGATTTTCTCCAATGGCATAAAACACACATGAATCTGAGGTTGGAGAAAAACCTGGAATTGTAAAAAATCCTTGGCAGCTCTGATATATCAGAACACATTTACTACAACAGTTCCAGAAGTCAAGCTGTCATGTGTATCATATGAGGCTCGTCCACAAAGTAAGTTTCCCTGGGGCCGTTTGCAGAAATAAAACATAATTTCATGGAAATATTTATTGCAACAGATACAGCAAGTGTTCAGCTATTTTTCAACACAATCGCCACCGGAATTGAGACATTTGTCATACCGTGGGACCAACTTTTTAATACCTGTGTCATAAAAGTCTGCCGCCTGGGACTGGAACCACTGTGTGACAACCATCTCCGCCTCTGTCATTCTCAAAATGCTGATGCTCACCGGACAGGAATTTCTTGAGGTGTAGGAAAAGATGGAAATCACTGGGAGCGAGGTCCGGGCTGTAGGGTGGATGATTGAACACCTCCCAGCTGAACTCCTGCAGGAGACTTGCTGTCCGTCGAGCCGTGTGCGGCCTAGCATTATCGTGCAGGAAGGCAATACCGGCACTAAGCATCCTGTGCCGCTTGTTCTGAATGGCCTATCGCAATTTCTGCAGTGTTTCACAGTAACGCCCAGCATTCACCGTCTCACCTCTGGCCAGGAAGTCAACATGGAGAACGCCCCGTCTGTCCCAGAATACCGTGCATATCACTTTCCGCTCCGACGTCTGCTTGAATTTCGTCTTACAGGGAGCTCCACTGTAATGCCAATGCATTGACTGCTGCTTGGTTTCTGGGGTTATGTGTGCAATCCACGTTTCATCACCTGTGATGATCCAGTCCAGAAACTCGTCGCCGTCATCGTGGTACCGCTGCAGAAAGGTCATTGCTGACTCCATGTGCTTTGTTTGTGTTCTGGTGTCAGTTGCTTCGGCACCCACCTGGCGCACAATTTCCTGAACAACAGGTGCTCCGTGACAATTTTGTGCAACAAGGTGCGGGAAATCTGCGGGACATGACTGCTGAGTTCCGTAATTGTGACGCGATGATTCTCCATAATGCGTTCCCGCACAAGCTCCACCAGGTCGTCTGTAATGATGGATGGCCGCCCACTGCACTTCTCATCATGCACACTTTGTCAACCTGCTGAAAATTGTCTGCACCAGCGACGCACCATCTACTTGCTCAAGACATTAGGCCCATAGACCAGTCACAGCTGATGATGAATTTCGATCGGCGCTATGCTCTGTGCATTCAAAAACTTTATCCCTGACCGCACTTCACAGTCGGCGGGAGTTGGAATAAGAGCCTCCGTCTTCAACAGCTGCAACGATGCTACTGTGGGAATGCGGGAAATTCCGTTTGTGCATGAGCCATGCTACGTCATTGCTCTATCACGGACGCGCAGTCACTTTGCGCAATATAAGGTTTGCTAGCTGTGGGATGAGTGGGAAACTTACTTTGTGGATGTGCTACGTATCAAATATGACCTTTCTAAACTTGAACCCACTGTTGTCCTATTATGAAAAGGATTTTGGGATAAACTGAATGCACCATAACTTTGCATAATAACTTATGAACTGTTATATACCAGAGCAAAGGAACCAAAATAAATTAATAAATTCACAGAAGGAAACCATCAGGTTTTTAATATAATAAAACAACAGCTGTTTATCTGTCTAGCTATTATATCAAACATACACTAACGATAGTCCAGGATTCGCATATTCCAAAATCAGTCGTTTTATTTTCAGGAAACAGTTGAGAACACTGTGGTGGTCACTGTTTGTTGCATTAAATGTAGGCCTACCAGTTCCCCATACTTTGAAGAAGAGGCAACAAAATGTATGAAAATATAGAAAATAACTGTGCATAAGAAGACTTAATTTCAGAACTTTGCATACTGGCACACAGATTCATTCCCAGTAATCTAGTTTATATTTTTTCTATCATAAAATCTGTAACAAATACAATTTATTTTCCAACAGTCAACACTGCAGAAGATTAAACGCCAAAATGTATATAATTTAGTCTAATTATATATTATTATAATTATTATTATTCATAATTATTTTATTATTTATATTGTTGTGTAAACTGCATACCTTATATACTTTTATACATCTTATTTATGACACACAACAGGATGCACACTATTAACATTCTTCTTAATGATGATGTGTCAGTCAGTGATCCAGTTGCTACTGCAGGTAGCAGGGTTATCACAAGAATCAACGAAGTCCTTCTTACATAATTATCAAATATATTTCATTATATGTGATTCAACAAAGAGAAACTTGAACCCTTAAATGCCAGCTATATGTACGTGCACTCTTCATTTACTCTGCAATCACATTCCAGTTGCCACATAGTAGAAAACATGAACTTTTTCATTAAATTTGGGATAATTCATAACTTTAAAGTTTAAATTAATTCAAACACCCTCTATATTTGTCCAGTATGTAATACAAAGCCAAAACACCACCCCTGAAAGTTTCCTGACATGTAATGAACTACGTGCACTGTTCCGAGTATGGCACATACTCTTTACAAGAAATACTTTTATTACAAGTATGTCACTGTACTGATTCTGCAGTTCTTTTAAACCTATATAATATTAAAATAATTTATTCACAGGTACTACAATGAGACCTCTGTTTTACATTTTGCAACACATTTCATAAAACAAGTGTAACACGGTGGAAAATGTAAAATCAAGGAAACAGATTTTAAACGTAGAAAAAAAAACAATTCAACACTTTTCATTCTGACAAAGTGCACACAAATGCCATTAACCTTTATCGGCAGAAAGGTAAAACTTTTCCCATAACATGACAGTGTAATCAGCTGACTGTGAACACAATGTCCTGTTATATCTTGATTTTTTAATTTGTTTTTAATTCACAAGAACAGAACTCTCTTCACACAACTCAGAAGACCACAATCTGAACAATCATTGCTATGAAAACCTGAAGTATTACTGACAACCTATTGCTACTAATTCTGTAATAACACACCAGTTGAAACCTGATGTCCTAGAAAACACAATAATGTCTCAATTTAATTTTGGTATGATATTCATATTCTTACATGCAGCCTAAATGAGAAATATTAAAATTACCAACTCCATAGTATCTAGAAGAGGTTAATCCATAAACAATGTACTCTTTTATAATTTTCATTTCATGCATCCTGTTGTGTTATAAGATACAATTTCTTTATTAAAACCATCAGAACACAACTATATCAACTAGGCACTAACCTTAATATAGTTGTGTTGTGATGGTTTTAATGAAGAAAATGTACTCTTTTTGCTGTACACTATTAACTAGCAACAGACACTAGCATAACATGAAACACAATTTATGCACAAGATACTGTAAGACGTACTGGGTTGGTGAGAACAATCTTGCCATCCCGCGTTCGGAGCACAATGCACTGCTCATTCTTGAGATGTACAAGATCTGCACTGACATCTTCTATCTGGTCCATGAAGACAAGTTCAGGTTTTGTGCTGCCAGATTCTGGGTGCAATTCTAATCGATTTGGATACAGTTTGGCGTACCGTGTTTGCCATGCTGACGCAAATGGTCCACCCAGCTTCTTGATGTACCCATGCAGAATGCAATCAGACTCTGTTCCAAAAAGCAAACAGCAAAAATTTAGTACGAAGCTACAAAATCAGAGCTTCTAAGGTATGTACAGAAAGAAACAGCAACTACTTTTAAGTACACTCCAAGATTAACAGGCAAAATAATATAATTATGGCATGAATTCCTGGTACACCTACATTTGAAACTACAGTTCTGCATTAAGGCTCAATACAGTTTTCTCATAAAACAGCAACACTTTTAAAAATCAATTTACAGTTTTTGTTAAGTTAGGCATCTGAAGGTGCCTCAGCATCATGTTATGAAGACATATACAGTGTATGGAGATAAATTTCAACCAAATCCAATCAATATCCTGGCTGAGTGTTTTGCACCCCCGTCTCACACTTGGAAGGTCACGGTTCAACCCTCAGCCAAGAGAATTTCTACCATGATATATACTTTGTGATCTTCCTCAGTCCTTCTGAACAAATTTACAAATTAACAAATTAAACACAACTTTTAGGCTGTGCCATAGCTCAACCGGTTAGTTGCTGGCTTCCCACTGCGGTGGCCCGGGTTCGATCCTGGGTCTGGTCAAGTGGGATTTGTGGTGGACAAAGTGGCGCTGGGGTAGGTTTTCTCAGAGTACTTCGGTTTCCCTTGCCAATCTTCATTCCGCCAATTGCTCCACAATCACCCTCACCTGTCATCTGGGTGTCATGTAATGTCAAAAAGTAGAATCATCTGTAAAAAATTTTGGATGGATATGGAAGGATCTATCACAGCTTACCTGAAGGAACTAACACTACATTGGAATTTGCTTGGAGGGCCTAATGAAACTTACAAAACATTTCAATGAGGAGTGCCAACCACTCTACTGTGACATTCATACATCATTACAGCTGTATTCTGTGAATAAAATGGGGGCTAATTAGGCCATACACTGTAGGGAAAATTTAAAGTATCATTTTACAAGGGAATTCTGCAGTGTAAAAAATTAATGAGGGAATATTCAACGAGACATATTGGACACTTAGATGTGAAATCCACATCTGGTCCATGCTGAGATGTTATACCCAAGAAAAATTTAGTAGTCAGTCAGTTGTAAGGGAGTCTGTGAACAGACGACTTGGTCAGTGCAATTGAAGAATTTCCATTGTTAAGGTCCGTTACCAGGAAGTGACCAGTGAGAGCAGACCAGAAAGACTTGGCATGCCCTGTAGTAATTTGTGAAGTGTGGAATTTAGTGATAGTGTCATAGTTATTTATAGTTACAACCTGAAAAACATCAATAAATCCTATCTCTAATCAAAAACCCTGCTGAGAGTCACTCTAACACACGACAGTGGCTGTAAATGGGTAAGTGTATGTCTTATTGAATATGAGGCTCTTACAGCAGTGACAATGAAGTGTGTGGCCTTCTGGGTTGTAACTCTGTCTAGTTCAGAGAAAGCCTGACATTTTGGAGGAATATACTGCCTTCACCTTTAGGGCTTATGGGTAGGCCAAGGAAGAAACCAGGAAAAGCTACCGGCAAGCTGAGTGGACCATGCATACAAGATCTGGTCTGATACAGGCTGGTCCAACTGAAAGGAACAGCAAGAGAGCCAATGGCTATATCAGACTGGGTTTTCTATGCATGGTTTTCTTAGCCTGCTACTTGATTCTGCTGGCATCTTACTTGGCTTACTTTTCAGTCATGAAGATATAGGTGATACATTCCTCTCAAATTCAACATTCTCTACAAACTACAAAGAATTACAATGCAGGAGACTGTACTGATTGAGTGACTGACTTCACTCTCACTAATACCAAGAGCCCCTTGATGTACAAGACGCACAGATACAAGCCTCACATGTACCCAGCATTCTTTTATTATTATTTCTTACAACGCATATGAATCACAAGATCACTTTCATACAATACATTAATATAGAGAAACTCACCTTTCTCATCTGTGTCAAACTTAAGCTTCTGTTTGGCTTTTTTCTTCTGCTCCATTTTGTCTGCTTCCTGATTGATGGTTTCAAACACGGTTTCTGCCACTTCTGCTTGCCACCTTTCTGAGATCACTAGTGGGAAGTTCTTGTAGAGGTCTTGATCTGCATCTGTCAACTGTAAAAATTTAAGAACAAAAATAAAACATTTTTCTTGTGTTTACATAGCAGATCAGATGTTCTGTATTTGTCAGATCGATCACTCACGGACCTGTGCCCCTCTTCAGAAGCCATGTGCAGCTACTCAAGAACTTCCCAGCATTTTGCAGAACCCAAAGGTTCATTACCATGTTTACAAGAGCCCTCCACTGGTCCCTTTTCATTACCATGTCTACAAGAGCCCTCCACTGGTCCCTTTTCTGAGCTAGATAAATCCAATCCATACCATCCCATCCTATCTCTTTAAGATCCAGTTTAGTACTGTCCACCCACCCATGCCTTGGTCTTCCCTGTGGTCTCTTTCCTTCTGGCTTTCCCACCAATATCATATGCATTCCCCTTCTCCTCCATTCATGCTGCATGCCCTGCCCATCTCATTCTCCTTGACTTCATTGTTCTAATTATACTTGGAGTACAGGTTATGAAGCTCCTCATTATGTAGTTTTCTACAACCTCCTGTCACTTCATCTCTCTTCGGTCCAAATATTCTCCTCAACACCCTGTTCTCAAACACCCTCAGTCTATGTTCTTCCCTTAATGTCAGAGACCAAGTTCGACACCCATACAGAACCACAGGCAAAATTCAGGAAAAGAAAATGCCAGCAGGTACTTCATGATATTAAAAATGAATAGCTTCAGAGGTGCTTCCTAAAATGGCAGAATTACTGGGCTTGATGTAGTAACTCACACATTTTGAAGGGGACATGATGCAAAAATTAGTTGACTGAAGAAGATTTAGGTATCAATATGCAGACTGTCTTTCCAAAGTCACGATATCCTCTCCAGTACTTTCCCAAGCCCTACTAAGTGTCCAGATTAACTTTCTGAAGCCACAAGCCTATTTCAGACTTTAATCTGACACTTTTCTTTAACTTCCATATCATTTAGCTTCTTAATAAAATACTTCCATGCTCTTTCAGTTTTCCAACCACCAGACAGTGGTCAATATACAGTTTAATACATGATGATGGGCTCATCTACAGGTTAGATCCCAATTCTGAATTACACAACTGTGATTCCACTGCTTAATTCCAACACACCTTTATACCCTTTGTGTCCTCTTCATCGAAAGAGCCAATATCAAATGCATCGGCTGCATTCACTTCCCCTCTTGGAGGTATAAGAGGTGGTGTGTACTTCTGGAGGTAAACTTGCTGCCAATCAAGTCCCGCAAAGAACGAGTGCTCCTTCACCTCGTCAGCACTGTTGATAAACACAAGTAACAGTAGAAATGACAATTAACCAGTCAACCCATCACAAACACATAGGCCTGAAAAGTTAACATGTATTCATGCTTATTATAACATGCAAATAAAATAGTGATTTGGAACACCACCACTTAACAGTTTGAGGACTGGTCGCATGATATCATGCTTTTGGCTTTTAAACGTGGCGGACCGATCGCATGATATCATGATTTTAGGACATGTTAGGTTGTCACACACACTATACCTTGCTACGGCACCATCTAAGTTGCATGCAGCTGCATAATAAAACTCTGGAAAGTTTGCTTACTTATCGGTAACTTGATCTCACTGTTCTCTTAACCCACTATAAAGGAAAATGCTTTGCCTTTGTATGTATCAGCCAGTAGTTAGTAGTGGTGTATGAATCAAGGACAAATTTTTCTCTGATGAGCTAGATGACCTGCCTTGTGAGACGCGTAGTCAGGGTGATTCAGAGAGTGGCAGTGACAGGGGAGAACAAAGAATTGTGGCCACAGACAGTAAAAGTGACAGTAGCTCCAACGATAATACGGGTTTTTGCTGCTTGCAGTTGGAGGCTTCTCCAACACAACAGAATGACAGATGGCAGGAGCACCGTCTACAACAGTAACATACTCTGGGGCAAAGTGTGTTAGGAATTATTCTCAAAACCAGTTTTTAAATAATTTATTGCTCATTTCCTTGTGGTAATCAGTATTAATTTCAGATTTTGATGGAAAAATTAACATTTCTGGAACAAAACCTCTGTCAGCTGATCCAGCATAATACATGATGACCCCACCACATTTACTAACAGGGACTTGCAGACAACCAGACTCATCACTCATCTTCCAGCAACTTTTGTGCGTGGTTTTCATTCATCCACATTTCACCTGAACACCATACATTTGCACACACTATTTGTTTAATTTCATGCACTGTTGTCAAGAGCAATGCCCTCAGAGCCACAATATCACTGAATTCCGTGAGCAGTTTTCAACTGTAACTGTTTGCTGTGAACTTAAAGCAAACAGATTTCAAAATTCTTAACACTGACATCCCAATACTTTCAGATCTAACAGCTTCACTCATTTTGATAACCAACTTTTCAGCAGGGGGAAATTCTTCCCTTTCACAGAAACCAAAAACTTTACAAATCAGTATATCTTTGTAAAAATAATCCATACCTGTCACTTTTTATCAATTTTTTGCCAGTTTTTACCTGGTGATTCAAAATTCACGCATTCTCTTGTAAAAGAAGATTTTTCCTTCATTAGCAAAGAACAGAATGGCCCCCAGTCCAACACAGCAAGTATCTGTTATGTCATCATCACACTTGATAACACTGTAAACTGGATGACTTAGTTTACACTTGGAATAGACAAACACCTTGAAAGCCACATCTCTGTTCCATTTATGTACCAATTTGTGCTTGCTTTGCTTGCCTTCCACTTTCAGAATTATAAACATGCAATTAAAACCACTCAACAAACTAATTCAAGGAGACACTAATACACAAATCAAATTCCACACCACCAAAGAGTAAGTAAGTTTCAAGACTGCTTCCTTATAGTGACCAACACCTGCTGTTTCAGAATGAAAATATTACAATTCTATGTCACTGCATGTTCAGGCCAACTTGCCAAGATATCTGCATGTTGCTTTAGTCTCCATGACACTGCGAACTACAGTTCTGTATGTCAGTGCTATTGATGAAAGGTTTCATTCTGTGGCTTGCATCTTTACAGCATAAAATATCTTGGCACATAGTTGAGATCCAAGTTCTTCAGAGTAATGAAGATTTAGTTTGGGATCTTCTGCGTTGTATGGTGGGTGGTTTCAAATATCTGGAGGAACACACTGCTTTAACCTTCATCTTCCTGAATATGGTGGCAGCATGTTCCTCTGAAATGATGGTAGCCCTCTACCAAACTAGGTGTTGTTGTAACTCAACCAATTGTAAGACTGCACAGATTCACAGCCAGCATGGCCACAGTATAAATCAGCATGCATTTTTGTTATGTCACAAACTGATAACTGAAGCAGTCAATAAGATGTTAAGGACCACTACTTTGAGATGTGGAAGCTAGAACATATTTGAATCTTTAGTATAACAAGGGCCTATTACATTAGAGTGATCATGAAGGGAGAGGAGATGGACGGCAATATGTAGAACGGATTGGGGAGATGTGAAATTGAAACAAAATTTTAAAAACCTAGAGAAAGAGAGCACTTGGGAGACCTAGATGTATATGGAATAAACATATTAAAATGGAGCTTATACTAATAGGAACTGGACTGGATTTATTTTGCTCAGGATAATGTCCAATGGTGCATTCTTGTGAACAAAGCAACGACAAAGCAATTCACTAACTAAATGAGTTGACTATTACTTTCACAAGAAGACCTCTACTCCCTGGAGATAGAGAGTTCAGTGTTCCTACAAATAACATCTGAAGTGTTGATTTTATTAAACACAAATGGAACAGTACACAATTTAGGAACCCTACACCAATCGCTGACTTACCCATTTCCTTTACAACCCAGTCTTTTATCAATGTCCCTTTGAAGCAGCCCCTCCAGTAATGATCTGAGATCTTTTGAGAAAGATTCTGGCAATTCAACATTCTGAAATCACATGAGCATGAAATAAAATTAAGTTGGATATCCAGTAGACTCCATACTTCAAGTTTCTTCACTTAAGGTTTTCTCTAATTCAGTGTTTTGGTGACAGGTAACTTAAATTTTGTGCATTTATGATTTGGTTCAGTTTAATGACCAAATTCATTATCCTCTCATACAATATTAAACAAGGATTTCATTTACCATTTTAGGTATCACCATCAATTACTGAATGTTTTCTTATCAACTGTTATTTGCGTGAAGCATGCCACCATTTGATGGAAGTACCAGGAAGTACCTGGACTATACATAACATATGCAATACATATGGTATAATTATTTTTTTCGAACGACTGTGATTCCTTCCTCAGTGCTGCCCTCACTGAAACAGCTGACATCATGCTACTTGTTTCTGTGAGCCCTAATCACTTTAACCAAACAAAACACTTTGTTGTGGGAGTATTGATGAACCACTGTACGAATTCCTACTTTAAAACAATCATCATTCTTCAAGTAATTCAGGATTAAAAAAATGAAGAAAACTAATTACATGTGGGAAAGTAAAAAAGGAAGGGCAATTTTAGTTTACCTCAAAAGTGATGCTGGCAGCATTGAAGGAAATGGGAGATACACACATCTGTATCAATTTTTTTTTTTTGAGAAGAGATAATACTGTGGCACCTTTAGCATGACTGGCTGACTGAGAGACTGCACCAAATATGGACAACCACAATGCAATCAGATACTTGTGATCACAGTGTGTGAAAACTGGTGAAATTTATGCAATGGGCAGAAAGATTCCAAGGACAGCAGTTGGTGCTGTGAGCTGTTATAAACTGTCACTGGTGTTGAGATTGATGAATAGAGTTATCAGCACATCTGGGAACACTAAGGAAACTGTCTCTCATATGAGCAGCAGAACCTTGTAATAGTTCCAGGACAGAGATGTGAACTGAAATCAGAAATGGGTCCACCACTATGAGCGTCAATGCAAATCAAGCACACACCTTCATCAGTTATGAAAATGTTAAAATGCCTCAGTATGAAAATTACCTTGTTACCAGTGACTTTTATTGGTAATAATGGTCAGAATTGCTGGGTTTCGGACTTTGTCCATCATCTAGTATTCTATGATCTAGAGAACGCAACGTTTCTGGATTGAGGCTAGCTCTTTCTAAGGGACCCAATAGAGTAGGTTCCTCCTCTCTCACCTGAGGACGAAAACAGATCCGGTTTCCAAAATGTTGCATTCTCTAGTTTTTAGAATACCAGATGATGGATAAAGTCCAAAACCCAGTAATTCTGAGTGTTATACACCATCGTCAGAACTCTTTAGAATCTACAGGAATAACTGTCATTAGTCTTTGATACAGTGACATGGCACATAACTAGCAACTGAATCAAAATGGAGGAGGCTACTTTCAAAATATGTTGTTCTGTTCCATGATTATGTTCATACTGCCAAAATCACTGACAAGATGAAATCTGAATCTCTCAAACATCTACTGCAGTCTTGGCTTAGCACCATCTCATTTTGACCTTACCGGCTCATTAAAGGAAGAATTAAAATTGAAATTATCTGGTCATGATAAAATGAAAGAAGAACTGGAAGATGGCTTAAGGTTCAAACATTTTTATTATAATAGCATTATGAAATATGTAGATGGTTGAACAAACTGCAATGAAAAGCATGGTAATTAGTACAGAAAAATAAAATTGTTGTAACACCAGTATTATTAGTTTGTAACAACAACTAAACTAAAACTGCCTGAAGTTCTTTGCATTGTATATCATGCAATGACATTAAATAAACTTACATCATATTAACTCACCATTGTTAATGTCATCCTATCTATCTCATGTTTGTCTTTTGTTTTGTGCTGTCTGAATGGACTATGACCCTTGAGCAACTTGTACAGCATACATCCAAATGAAAACCAGTCTGCACTGGAATCATACGCTGTCCCTTTTGAGAGTACTTCAGGAGCCATGTACCCATGTGTTCCTCTGGAATAAAATATAGAAAAATGATTATGGAAACAGGGGATATACATAAAAAGAGGATACAAGAGAAGAATGAAGGAGATTTTATCACAGAAAAATTGAATTTGGTGAAAACTTCAACGGATTGTGATGACAGTACAAGTTCACAACTTATAACTGTGATACAGATCTGTCCAGTTTGATAAATTTACTGTTATTGTGAGGCCGCGCCATAGCTCAACCAGTTAGTTGCTGGCTTCCCACTGTGGTGGCCTGGGTTGGACCCCACGTCTGGTCAAGTGGGACTTATGGTGGACAAAGTGGCGCTGGGGTGGGTTTTCTCCGAGTAGTTCAGTTTCCCCTGCCAATCTTCATTCACCAAATTCTCCATCATCATAATCACCCGGGGCAGGCTACAATGGGCCAATCAGTGGCCGCCGTGCTGAGTGGACCCAGTTGGACTCCACCCCCCACTAAGCAAATTTAAATTTTAGAATTTTAATGTTATTGTATATTTCTCTACAATAAATTAATACAAGTAATAACTGAGTTCCCTTATATTTAAAAGAAAAAACTGTGAGCTCATACACCCCACATAAGTGAGCAAGAAGCACAGATTCCAGCCATATATGCCTTCACTTACCAGCAGCACGAATTCAAAATCTGAAACAAATTTCACATTCCAGACATGCACAGCTGTAAAAATTGCTACACTACGGTCTAATATAGAGATGTCAATTCTAACTCATTCCAAATATAATTAAATACAGTTTGTAATAAAGCATCATATGCATAGATGTAACATAAGCTGACTTTTGATTTCATAATAGTCAAAAGATGGCTCCTAGAAAAAACTTTTATTCCCATTTTACTCCATGTATCTCCAAAAATCATAGTGGCATATAAAAAGGCATCATGAGACATTTGAAAATATTTTATTTATGTAATCTGACTTAGCTAACATAAGCCCCATGCAAACACTGGAATGTTCTTTCTCCAGAGATTCCAAATTAATTATGAGATCCAACCAGTCACCTACCCAATGGGCCCCAGAGGGCTGTTTCACCACAAGACAAGTGGCAAGAGCCATGAAGCTATACCTCCACTTCAACTTAGAGTTGCAATAATACTTTACTGTTTATATAAAAGAAATTCAGTTTCTGTAGCCATTCACACAAACTATTACTTAAAGTGAATATTAGCACTGACCTCTGATAAGTCATGTACAATATAACCTGATATACATAGTTTTGGACCTGTCTACCCTCACACAGTTCTGTCTGCAGGGAAGGGAGAGGAATATTAAAGGAAAACACAAATTAATACATATTAGACACTAATATGGAAAACTGTTACTATGTGTACTATATATAAAACACAATTTCATGCAACTGTGAATTTTTATTAACTATCCAAACTTCCATTCATCTACCCTTCATTTATTCACTGTTTCACTCCTGCTAGAGGCTATAATGATGAGCAGCTGAATGTTGTCTGGATTATATGAAAGAAACAGAATTCAGAATCTTTCATTCAATGTTTCACTCCTGCTAGAGGCTATAATGATGAGCAGCTCAATGTTGTCTGGAGTATACTAAAGAAACAGAATTCAGAACTTTTAATTCACTGTTTCACTCCTGCTAGAGGCTATAATGATGAGCGGTTGAATGTTGTCTGGAGTATATTAAATAAACAGAATTTAGAATCTTTAAAGTTTCTGGAGCTGAAGCAGACAACATACATTTAATTAAAGTAAATTAAAACAAATAGGGGCACTTGGTAGCGTAGTTGGTTGAGGCACTTTGCTACAAGCCATAAAGTCGCGGGTTCAAGTCCTGATGAGGTCACTGGATTTTTTTCAATTGGCCTAATCCTTCCAGCCATTCAATGGCCCTGGGGTTGACTCAGCCTCTAACAGAAATGAGTACCAGGAATTAATCAAATAATTTTCCTGGGGAGTAAAGCGCGACTGGTACATAAGGCTGACAACCTTACCGCCATCTTTGAGCCGATTGTCTAGATAATGTGGGACCCTCAACGTTTCACAACCCTATGGGCCTTCATGGCCTGTTACAGGGATAGCTTTACTCACTTTTTTTACTTTAAATGAAAACAAATAAACATACTTACACACTAGCATGAGGTTTTTTCTTTGAGAAGTCACAGGCAAGACCAAGATCTGATATCCTAACATGTCCATGTTCATCGAGCAGTATATTAGCAGGCTTTAGATCTCGGTAGACAATATATCTTCTGTGCATATGTTCTAAACCTGCAAACACATGAAATCAGGCAGACACGGAACAAAAATTAAATGACAGTACCTTGTTTCATGAAAATACAGCAAGAGTTAATTATTCGAGGGACCAGTCCTCCATATTTTTAAATTACCTTCTTTTATATTCAGAGTTCAGATGCTGTTCCTGAGTTTAGACATATATATACACGATAAACAGCGTGAAAATACTGTAATGTGGATGTCCAAAGCGTTTCTGTTGAATACGCAACAATGGAAACTGTGTCTGCTGTGGGCTATCCTACAACTGGTTGCTAGGTGATGCAATACCGCTAACAATGGAACTTCTTTCTACCTGGTCCGTGCCACAACCATTGCTATGCAATGATGAGGTAAACACACCTCTACAACAAGAGGAGAGTGTGTGTTCCATGTGGTCAGTGCTGTGGCTATATAGCGACAGATGTGAGCTGTCAGTTCAGGTTCGAAGTAGAATTGGTTCACAGTGGTTAAGACTGAGTCACAAGTGAATAATAGTGGTGAAAGGAAGCAAACCAAGGTGTGGAAACCAGCAGAGCTGGACAGAAGACTCAGTGAAGAAACATAAGATGATAGATTAGTCATGGTGCATCGTGTGGAAGACTTTATTACTGAGTAACTGTAACTGCAATCAACTTATCCAATAAATCACTTTTTTTTTAAATTCACTTAGTTTGGGGTGGAGTCCTACTGGGTCCACTCGGCATGGCGGCCACTGATTGGCCTACTGTAGCCTGCCCCGGGTGATTCATCTAATCCAGAACCCATTAACTTCTTCTCGCATTACCAGGATATGGGACAATACATTTCATGATGTGAGTTCAGGTCTTCACATGATTATTTTGCTATTCTGGTGCCTATTATTCTTGCTGGTAGCAGAATGTCTTGAAAATCTATTACAAACTGTCAACCTCTGTTGCCCATGCATTTTGACATATAACCCACTCCAAATTTAATTGATTTTGTTCCAATTTTAAACTGTGCACCTCAGTCAAAACAATGGACTAGATGAAAGTTTCTGATGAACACATTAAACCTAACAGAGAATCCTTAATATGAATACACGAACGACCACTGGGGTCAATTTTATGGTAAGAAGAGAAGAACCAATTTTATTTTTCATTTATTTTTTAGATTGTTCAGATTGTCCAACTCAGATTAACATTGCATGGGAATGCAATTCCAGCACCTGTCTGACCAAGCATCCAACAGAGGAACTGAAAGGGTTGACAAATGGCAGCTCCATTTCATTTTTTCTTGTTGCACTTTGACATTACATTTCAAGGTCATTCAGATTATGATCCTCCAGCAGTGATGCACTATGAGCGTGCTCTGGACAGGGTATTTTAATAGCTGCATAATGTAGGCATTATTTAGAAAGTAAATAAGGATGCCATCTGTAGAGGTCTGTCCATTTATCTCCTGACCCAAGACTAAGTGCTTAACAGATGGACTGCTTTTCTTAAAGTTTTATATGCAAGGCTTTCACCAAATTGTGTTGAGTATTCCTTAATTTTCAGCTCTACTCACACAACATAAAAAGCCACAAATTATTAAAATAAGATGCATATTATCATATAACTACATATGCTAATTTACCCTTTATTTGAATAGAGACAGCATATTTTAAAATTAATCTCTTTCAAAACAAGCCATAAATGGACTTCTCCATGTATCCCACAAAAAAATCTCAATATTTTATAGAAATTCGATATGGGAGACTTCAATCAAATTCCACATGGAACATGGGTTGGTACAGAAAATATCCCAACACCATTTTCCTAACCCAGAGATCAAAGGACCAATCTGTGGAGAGTTAGGACAGTCATTCATTGCAGTCTTATGGGCCTATCTGCATGAATTCCTTTTTTGAGTAATTCGATGGAAGAGAAAGCTGGATCTCTGATAGCTACAGAGCATCTCCAGTCCAAGGACTTAGTGATAACATTCTGAAAGAATCGAATCAAATCTGCTTGTTGACTTAACTGAAAATTCAAATTTACAATTGCACACCAAATATAACCTCAGTGAAATTACTGTTAGTGATCATTTAAAGTGCTTGGTGTACAATGTTAAATTTTAAGGTGAAGTACTTTGTCTCAACAGGAAACATTTTTAATGCAGTAGTGTAGTTGGTTGAGGGGCTATGCTACAAGCCAGAAGGTTGTGGGTTAAAGTCCCAATGAGGTCACTGGATTTTTTCATTTGACCTAATCCTTCCAGCCGCACTAGGGCCCTGGGGTTGACTGAGCCTCTAACAAAAATGAGTACCAGGAATTAATTAAATAATTTTCCTGGGGAGTAAAGTGCAGCCGGCGCGTAAGGCTGACACCCTTACCACCATCTTTCAGCCAATTGTCTAGATAATGTGGGACCCTCAACGTCTCACAACCCTATGGGCCTTCATGGCCTGTTACAGGGATAGCTTTACTTTTTTTTTTTACATAAATATACAAATTCAAGTTGTTTCTTGGAGAAATATCAGTGCAAAATACATGCACGACCCAGCAGTGATCCTTATTTGACAACTTACCTATCCAAAAGCATCCTTGCTAAAATTCATACATACCAGTTGCTCACTCAGAAATCCCCCACCCAAACAATAATTGCAAATATCTTAAATGTTAGCAATACCCAGTATATGAGATGCAGTTCAACTTGAGAGCAATCTATCTCAGGAGTGAGAAGAGAGCAGAGTGTAGCTTCAGAAAGGGCTGTGTACTCACAGTTCTATAGTCCTCGTGTGATGACACTATTCTGGGCCCTTAACAGGGTCTTTTCTCCGTTCCCACTATCCTGCCTGCAGTGGCCTCAAAAGGGGCTGTCTCTCCACCCTCCCCACCCCTGACCCTGAGTGACACCTTCCACCCAATCTGCCTATATACACTCACTGCACCCTCACCTTACACTGTTTGATCCTGAAGATGAAGGCAGTACATGCTACCAAAATGTTACATATGTAGTATCCACCTGGAGAAGATTACATAGTATTACAACCCAGAAGATCACAACTGGAACAATGTCATTTATAAAACTGTGATATAAGTCACAGCATATTGTGCAAATCTAAACTCACCTAAAATAACTTCGGCTGCATAGAATTTCATCTCATGTTCATTAAAAACTCCATGCTGTGACAAGTGATAATGCAGATCTCCACCATTCATGAGGTCCAGAATGAAGCAAAGTTTGTCTGGTGTGTGAAATGCATAGGTCATACAAACTATGAAGGGGCAGTCAACCTGAAAATGCAACATATTATTCTCAATTTGTCAGCAGTGTTGGTGGGAAGGAAATGCTAGAGGGCAAGAGTGCACGAGAAGATAAAGGTGCCAGTTGTTAAAATACTCTGTCACCATTAAAGTTCCATAAGAAATCAAAAACAAGAAGTTCTTGGAAGAACTCACGATGCCCACTTTCCTTCAAAGGCTATTATCAGAAACTATATTTAATAATTACACAATCTAGTGCAAAACATGTAAGATTTGAGGCTTTCACGGCGGTGACTATGAAGAAAGCAGTCTTCTGGGATTTGGCACCGTGTATATGTGGTGTTAACCGACGTTTCGGAGNTCAAGTTCTGACTATGATCACTTAAAATTTCATACCATTACCTGGACATAAATATTAGCATATGAAGAATGATTTCATATAAACTTTCTAGGTAGTTTTATGATCATCATATGTTGCTACATATGCTTCATTAGTTATTACATAACACAAACTACATATTTCACATGGCAAATAAGCAGTTCTTTTACATCTTAAACACACACATGCATGCCCACATGAATGTGTGCCACATATGCACACACAAAACCTTTAACAAGTTAAGCATTTATATAACATGCATTTTCACACAAAATGCTGGGGTCCTATGTCACCAGTGTTCAGTTAAATCTGGTACAATGTTTCTTCCAGTAACATGTGGGAGTTGCATGAATTTGTACATTATTATGTGCATGCTGAGGATGTAAATTTACAGACAATAAACTTACCCCTGTACTGACTAGAGACAACATAATCCTCTCATTGAGGGCCAGAGTTTCACCCTGTTTCATTTTTATCCGCTTCTTGTCCAGACATTTCATTGCATACATCTTGCCAGTGTCTGCTTTTCGACAACCATACACCTCTCCGAAACCCCCACGCCCAATGATACGATGAACACTGAAGTCATTCATTGTTAACTGCAATATCATAAACATCAGAATTAAGAACAATAATGCATGCAAAACTATTTTCAGCTCAAATTTGACTGCACCTAAGGAAAACAAGAATCCAGATCAAATATGACTCGTAACTTTGCATGTATAGTCCAAGTACTCAAATGTTTAGTTTGCTGTTATTTGTATCATTTGAAAATTCGGATCAGCGAAGGATTTAAATACTCAAGAGTGCTAGAGAAAGGTAGAGCTATGCAGGAGGTCAACAATCTGTACCAGTCCCTCTGGAACTCATTCTGGGGTCTTGCCTGGGAACCTCAATACACCGTACTTCCATCAGATAACTCTAGTACTCAGTAATAAGCCATTCAAAACAAACCGTTCATGTCTCTGAGTAAAATTTCCTAACATCCTGATTATACTGTATAATGAATGTTTGGCTACTATATACCCATCAGCCTAGAGTACCACCTTTTAATTTTAATCATTTCTTGCATCCTGTTGTGTGTTTAATCAATAGTAGAGTGAATTTACCGACTACACAACACATTTTTTATTATCACATATCACTATATTTTCGACCTTAAAAGGTCATCTTTAGGTGTATGAACATGGCTGCATAATTACACGCAGGCACATTCACTTTTCACTCATTCAACCTTGTATCTTTTCCAGATTTACGTTCACTAATATATCGAGTTCTTTTATAAAACACAGGTTAAAATTGTTATCATTCTAATTTATTTGTTAAAAGTTCGTGAATCGAAGTTCAATTCATGTCACTGGTTACACTTTCACTTGTTTTTCAGTCTCATTTTACTTACCCTCACTACTGTATTTAGTTCTTTTTAAACTAGTTTAATTATTATTATTGTTAAAGGTTTGTAAATTGAAGTTCAACTTATGTTATTGGTTACACTTACAGTCGTGTTCATACACCTGAAGATGACCTTTTAAGGTCGAAACATGTAGTGATATGAGATAATAAAAAACGTGTTGTGTAGTCGGTAAATTCACTCTACTATAGAGTACCACCCTTTGTTGGCTGTCTGAAATTGGTTATCCAGCATATATGGAGCTACCCTCAATCTATGAAGGCAGATTTCTCTATCACAACCTGAGGCCTTCATGACAAGGGATCCATCCTGTAACATTAGAAACGCAAAAAATTTGTTGCCATTCACCCAAAGAGCATGCTGTCTGAAACGGAAATATTCCCTTGAAACAAAGAGTATGGTCTACTCAGTTGTAACAAAGTGTAGTCTACAGACATCCCAATATTTTGGAGGAATATTTTGGAGGAACATGCAGCCTGTCTCTTCAGGGGTGAAAAATAGGTCAAGCAAGGACTCAGCAGGAGCAGCCAGCAAGTTATACCCAGCTTGTCACTACACATTTCTTGCTTGGCTTACACTTCATCAATAAACAGGGAGGTGATATGTTCTTCTGGAATGTTGTGCTATCTCTATGTTATAACACAGAAGCCCATAGTCCTCATGGTCAGCACTGTGAGAACCTCAAGTTCAGCAATCTTTGGAAGTATTTTCATACTGATACTCTACAGATAAAATATTTGCAAGAAGCTGCTTAGTTTGTGACTGTGGAGTGATTATTTGTGTTGACTGATAACAACTGGTTTAAGGCAGAGTATGCAGTAAGTGATAATACTGTATATGGATAAGCATATATGTTTACTTAATAACTGCATCTACTAAGAAAATTATAATCAACTATTTTTTTTTATTTCTGCAAATCACAACATGTTTTAATCAAATACTGATCATCATCAAATGAACATTTACAAATAAAATAAATATAGATTAATGAATTGAATATTATAATTTAATTTTGTTTGAAGTAAGGTTCCAGTTCCAACAAGTGTGTCACTCTTATGGCACTTAAGATAAAATGCATAATTATGTCAAATTTCTAATATATTTAATTATAAGTAATACATACATGAATTATAAATACATTAAGACTTGCAGGATGTCACTTAAGCATGTATCATAGATTTTAGTCAAACAGGATTCTTATATTGTGGCTGGTCTTTGGTGAAGTTCTTTATATAAAAATACTTGGTGTCCAGCACAGTTCAAGGGTTAGGTACATATGTTTGCCTTGCGCTGTCAGTGATGCGGTCTGTTTTGTTGTGGACCTTTTCTCCGACGCATTCACCATATACCACTTGTATGTCATAATTATACAGTTATGGCGTATTATAGTCATTCATCAGTAATCTGTCATACGACAGGTCCACAGTCTTTTCCAAATATTATATATTAAACTGGCGTATTATATATGGTGCTTAAAATTATGTAGCATGACAACATTGTGCGAACATGCAGTCATGATGTACCAATGTACATGTAACATGTTGCATACAGTGGGAATATGATATCCAGTTGTGTGCGCTGAAAGTTGTGTCTACCTGTGCTGATGGATTGTGACTGCTGTGTTAGTGCTATAATGGAATCCATTTCAGACAAATTCTCACTCCACATATCAAGTACTGAACAGAACATGTATTCATGATCCAAATCAAAAGTCAGAAATCCATTATAAATAATGCACTACGTATGCTATACTGTTACTGACAACCACACATATTTCTTTTTATTTTCTTTCCTAGTTTTTTGTCCTTCAATATAAATTCTTCCAGTTCTCATCCACTAAAGCATTTTGAACAGCATGTTAATGACTGACCTTTATTTTTTACCAAATGAGATTGAAATGTTCGTTCTCTATTCAATCACAAGGAGCGTAGTTTCAAAAAAAATTATATGAATAACAATATTCAAGCAACTATTACCTGTTAGAAATCATGTTCCGTTTCCACACATAAATATTACAGGTAATTTGACATTAGTTTCCACTCTATATTCTCAGTACAGTGTTAAGTTTTCTGATGAAGATACACTTCTTCAAAATCCAGGTACTGATTCCAAAAGGTATTCCTGTTATGATGGGACTAGGTCATATCACACAAACTTGCATAATTGAACTCTTACAAAGAGAGCAACGTAACTTTTTGCAGAAACTTGAAAACTTTGCTCCATAATCTTTCCTCACATACTCTATTAGGAAAGTGAAGTGATATGTAAACAGTTTTTCCACTGTTTCTGTTATTCAGATGAATGCCAAATGGAATTAACTCTGGTCAACTGACGAGATTAAGGTTTAAGAACAGAACTCTTAAGTGTATGCCTGTGAACAATTTCAATACAGTGGCAAATACTTATAAAATCAGAAGTTTCAAACAACTACCAAAAGATGAATTGTACCTTCTGTGATACAATGCCATGCAACCCAGCAAAAGTCGCAGCCTGCTGCCTGTTTGATACTGGTTTCTTGCTTGGCTTACTCTCTGACCCTGAAGAAGGAAGTGGAATGAATGTTCCTCTGAAATGTCGGCTGACCTTCACCAGACTACATGGTGTTACATCCAAAATTGCAGACAGAACTCAAAACCACTAACTTCCGACATTATTAAAGATGGATAGCATCAAATAACATTGCATACAAAAAACCTTATCCAAACCACCTTGCCCAATGCCATTAAATAAATCTACATGTACTGACATGCATTTCCTTAATTACACTTATAAATATTAAGAATTCAGATATTTATTCTTGCTTATTTGTTTAATACACAGAGAACTGTTGGGAGCAGTAGCTACTGTTATAAACAGGAGTCAAAACAATTTAAACTGCTGTTTCAGGATATGGAAGCTGAAATACTTCAAATGTATATAATCTAGTGCTCTTACCTGGATATTTAGTTCTAAATTCTTCCATTGACAGAATCTTGTATATTTATCACTGCAATCATATAAGAATATACAAATGAACACAATCATGTCTTCACTTATAAGGAAAAGAAGTAAAAACCACAAGATATTCTCTGATCAACATATAGCTGCACATAACCACAAAACTTTACTTTCTTTTTCAAATACTAATTGCAGTCTGTCATTAATGGCTTAACTCCTGACTTCAGGAAAAGATTATACTTAGCACCAGGAATCTTCCTAGTGGTAAAGAGTGGGTGGCTAGGATGTACGGCTGACAACCTCAGTGCCGTCTGTGAGCTGACTGTCTAGAAAATGTGGGAGCCTTGTTGCCTCACAACCCTAAAGGCCTCCACGGCCTGTTACAGGGATAGCTTTACCTTTTTTCAACCCTCTTTATAACAATACCTTTACATAAAAAAAGTAAAGGTAAAGCTGTCCCTGTAATAGGTCATGAAGGCCCATAGGGGAGTGGGAGGTCGAGGCTCCAATATCTTCTAGACATTCAGCTAAGAGATGGCAGTAAGGTTGTCAGCCTTATGCACCGGCCACCCTCTACCCCCAGGAATCTTCCTGGTACTCATTTCTGTTAGAGGCTGAGACGATCCCAGGGCCATACTGTGGCTGGAAGGATTAGATAAGTTGAAAAAATTCAATGATCTCATTGGAAATTGAACCCATGACCTTTTGGCATGTAGAATAGTGCTTTGACCAACTATGCTACTGCGTGCCCCCCCATACCTTTATATAAGGTATTAAAATACATTACAAGTATTGTCAACTACATATATATAAAATAAATTTAAACTGATTTTTATTTCTTCATAAGCTCAAAGCCTTCAAAAGGACTGTTTGCTCTGGATGTAAATAAAAATTATTTTTACAGGGGGTGCTTATAGAAATTCAGAGATTCAACTCTGTAAAAAAGACTAACACTCAACTCAAAGTAGTAATTGAAAATTTATACTTCAACAGTTTTCTGTGCACACAGCTGTATTTTACCATCACTAAACTGTCGTCAAATCTTATTCTACAATAATAAATCAATTCTATTTTTCACACTCATTACATTGTAGTTACTTTTTCAGAGGTGGTAAACTGAATATTAATTCTGTACTATGCCCCACAATAAATACCTTGCTTATGAGCACCTTATAATTTTAACTAATGTAATATATCTTGGAATATCAATGGAAAAAACAGATTAAATACAGCTTAAAAATAATTTTTTGAATGCTAACACAATCACGAGACTGCAATAATGCATGAGGACAACCTTTTGGTGCTTGTACTAACGAATTTCTGAGTGCATGTGCCCTCCCTCCCCTTCTCACACAGATGTGCACAGGCACACACGCATGCATGCATGCACACTCATTCTTTTATGAATATGTACTTCTTAGGTGAACTGTATCAACTGGGAACGTAATTCGATACAAGACCGTAACTGGAATATTATGGGATGGATGAGGAATAAAGCTGTCGTGACATTATGGCTCTTTGTCAAGTTGGCATACTGTGAAATATGGAAGAGACTGAAGACCTTTTGTTCATTGGCTCAGATAAAACAGAGATGACGCTAAAAGAAAGCTAACTCAGCATTTTACTGAAGGGACTGGAAAAACAAGAGAGAATGTCAAGATATCCTGTCATCTGGTGATGAACTTAGGAACTGCACAGGTTTAGTCTCCCGGGGAACAGAATCTCTTTTCAGTACTTCATTCTTCACATCTTGCTTTATATCCATTACTTGTTCTTACTCTCTACATATCTCCTTCCTCTTGCGCTTCTTTCCTATCCATTTTATAAGTACATCCTTCCATCATTTCATTCCCTTTCCTGTACATTAACTATTCCAGAAAATACTGCTCAAAGGCTTCTACAATTATACAAAATATGACAGTATGCAGATATGATAATGAACATTACTGTTTGATATATTGAGGGCATTCGATGACCAATGCCACAGTCACACACTGTGATTAATTATATCCTCTGTGAGCACAGACAAATGACTTTTGTAAGATAAAGAGTCCTGCTGCAGCTCAATGAGCCCAAAGTAATCCTAATACAGTTCACCAGGCTCTTAACAACCCCAAAACAGTTCAATGGGCAACAAACAATTTTGATACAGCTCAGCAAGCCCTAAGGGAACATGATAACATTTCAGCCAGCAGTAAGAAATCCTGATATAGATGAAGATGATGATGATGAAGAATCATCATTTGCTCGAGAGCTGTGTCTGGGCCCTGACCTTCTTCAAAAGCCATTTTTACTCTTCCTGATTCAATGCCAAGCTCTTGCAACTGCTCTCTCCTAGAAGTCTGATATTCTGATCCACACTATCTCCCCAACCTAAGGCACAATAGATCACCGTGGTCACGGTGCAAGGGCCAAGAAGGCCCACCCCTAATACATTCATACATTCATCTCCCCAACTTAACACCATGCACTGAGCCCTAAACAATCCTGACACATTTTATAACACACTGAGCAACCATGACTGAGTTCACAAGGCCTATAACAATCCTAATACAGTTCACTGTACCCATAACAATGACAGTACACTTCACCATGCTGCAAGTAACCTTTATACAGCAACTTAACCTTTTTGCATTTAAATTCATAGTATTCTGATGCTATCTGCACAGCTCATTTAAATGCCTTTTATGTACTACTTTTCAGTATTTTACACATTGGAGGATATATTTTGTTTCACCATTTCTTCTGGTAGGCATGGTGAAAAATTCATATACTGCAAATTGTATGCTCCCCATCCCATTCAGTAACATCATGACCTGCAAGTAGCTTCAGAAGTCGATAACAAAATATACAATGAATATTCACAAAAAAAATTTTAACTTTCTCATTCTTAATCCATTTTACTGCAGTAGTGTGTTTTTCAAACTAGAACGTCTTTAAGAAAAATTTACATTACCTCTTTGATACTGATTCAAACTGTTATAAATGTCATTAGCAACAGGCCATGCAGCAGCATAGCAACAGCAATGATGATGAATTATACATAAATTTACTATCAATGTTTAACTTACTGAAGCCTGCATAGTGGCCAACTCTCTTGTTGGAAGGGGAAGAACACTTGAGCAATTAAGCAACATCATAGAATTTATGATTTTCAAGATTTGTGGAATGAAAGAAATTTACAGAATACTCAGTTTCCCTATGCTGTTAAAGATGCCAGGAAAACGAAATCTGGCACAGATCATTGAGCAGAAGCTTTAGAAGGACTTCAGCTTAATGAATATCGTAACCATGGACAGGAGGAGTGTGTTGTCATGTGAAACTATTTCTCATTTCAGGATGTCGATTTCAGGAAAACCTTCAATGGACCATAATTCAACACTATTCCTCAAATCATATGGCAAGGGGACACGAGTGTTGCACTTCATCTAACTGGTAGGTCCAAATAATAGTTTACATTGAAAGAATTAACGAATTCATTAATTCATTTTAGGCTTCTTGGTGTTCTTTCCATGGATGACTGCTTTCATCCATGAGGCGACACTTTCAGTTAACAGATCATAAACTACCATGAACTTGCTCCATTGCCTTAGGGCAGTTCTCTATAGCCTTTTTTGATACTATGAACATTTTTTATCTATAGCAAATACAATAATTACTAATATATCAAGTAATTTTAATAATTGTAATCCCACTGATAATGTAAAAACTTTCATTTATTGAAGAAAGCAGTCTTCTGGGATTTGGCACCGTGTACCACATATACACAGTGCCAAATCCCAGAAGACTGCTTTCTTCATAGTCACCGCCGTGAAAGCCTCATATCTTACACTTTCAATTATTATTTATCTGCTACCCTAAATGTAACTTTCCCTATCAACAGATATAGTCCGGTCCATACTAGTGAAATTGTAAATGTTATTGATAAACTGAAAATGACAAATTCTTATCGTTATGATGAAATTCCTGTAAAAATTCTGAAAAACAGTATTCACTACATTGTTTCGCCATCAACTTATATAACAAATGGGTCGCTAACCACTGGCATATTTCCAGATCACCTAAAATTTGCTGAAATAAAACCCATATACAAAAAAAAAAAGGTGACAAGAATATCATTAGTAACTATAGACCTATATCGCTCTTGACTTCCTTCTCAAAGATATTTGAGAAGGTGATATATAATATACTTTATAAACATCTGGTCATTAACAATATAGTGGTCAAAGAGCAATTTGGATTTAGGACTAATCTGTCTACTAATAATGCCAATTATAGATTGTTAGATCAGATATTGACGGCTTTGAATGAGGGATATAATGTGGGAGGAATATTCTGCGATCTTGAAAAAGCCTTTGACTGTGTTAACCATAAGATTTTGTTATCCAAACTGGAATTTTATGGTATCTCGGGGTTAACGCTCAAACTAACAGCACCATACTTACAAGGAAGATTTCAAAGAACAAGACTGCAATTACAATCTGAATATTTGCTCTGATTGGGGTAATATCTCTCATGGAGTTCTCGAAGGTTCCATCTCGGGCCCTTTACTTTTTCTGATCTATATTAATGATCTTCCTTTGGTATTAAACAAGATCTCTCCCTCTATCATTTTTGCTGATGATGCCAGTGTTATCATAAGTGAATTCGATCCCTCTATTTTTCGTAACAAGTTAGATGAAGTCTTCAAAACTTTAAATATGTGGTTCAATATCAATTTATTATCCTTAAATTTCTCTAAAACAGAGTATATTATATTTGCAGCAAAAAGGTTTTATGAACAAGATAATCATATAAAAATTGCATATGGTAATAAGGAGTTATCTGATTCATGTCACACAAAGTTCCTAGGCATCAGTATTACCAACACATTGCCCTGGAAGAAAGATATTGATCAACTTTTACCAAAACTTAGCACCTCTTGTTATGCAATTAGAACTGTCAAGCCTTACATTAATTTGGAAACTTTGTTGATGGTCTAATATGCTTATTTTCATTTCATCATGCATTATGGCATCATGTTTTGGGGAAATTCCTCATATGCTATTAACGTGTTCCGCGTGCAGAAGAGGGCACTCAGAATAGTGATGGGTATCGGCAGCAGAGATTCTTGTAGGCAACTGTTCATAACTTTGGGTATTCTCCCTCTTCAATCCCAATATATCTATTCTTTACTGTCCTTTATGGTTAACAACATGGATTCATATCAATTTATATCTGATGTTTCCATCTGAAGGTGAAATGAAATATATTTTATGTCAAATAAACTTCTTCAGTGTCTTATGGTTTCACATACAGTATATTTCCAATTATCCATGCATAGACCATCCACTTTGCAGCTTATCTGTGCACATTTTAATGCGCATTCACAACCACGTGGGGTGCCTATTAATTACACTCAGCCTGTCCATCAATGAAACAACTAGAGAACCACTGAATGGATTTTCATGAAGTTGGAACTGTGGAGTTTTAGTAAAATTTGCTCACAAATTGCAACTTTGGTTAAAACTTGTCAGAAGAAACAGACAGTTTCCATGACAATATACATATGTTAGTACATCTTGAGTGTAATATGATAACTGACTGTGGGTGGGAAAAAATTGTACAGAAAAATGAAACACTTTATACTCAATATACTTTTTCATTAGTCTTATGGTTTTGAAGTTAATTACACAAATCAGATGCTATGTGTATATTTCTGAATTTCTAAGCTCAACCACAGTCTTCCAGTTTTGATTCAGCCATGTTTTTCAATTAATTGTGCATATTTTCCCTTTTGCTATCATGGATAATCAGGAGTACAATGCAGTTAAACAAAACTGTTACACTATGTGTACATTTTCTAACTTATTTAAAGTGGCACTAAAGAAATTGGCGGGAAAGTTGACGGGTTAACTTGGGTGTGCAGTGGCATGTCTGCCATGTGCTCTGTCCAACTGAATAAGCATCAGTTCATATCAGATCTACCTGGTACATCCATCTATGTGTTGCGTACAGTATGTCGCAAAGTAGGCTGTTACTATACAGTGAGTTGTGTAGTATTAGTGACAGCCACTTTTAATGTAATTTTGAAAACGAAAAACCAGTGAACTATGCATTCAATCTTACAAAGACAAACCATAGAAATGGTAATTAAGGTTCATGGCTATTTCAAACAGCAGATGAAATGGGTGGGTACCTCTTAGGAGGTACCACAGAAGGGTGTGCTGTGAGTGGAGGGATGTGAGGACACTTATGTATGATGATGGGAGCACTTGACAGTGTGTGGGTCATTTCATCTAACTATAACCCCTGCAGTTACAAAAAGTCCACGAAGAATATCCTTCAGATGTGGGGGAGGGGGGGAAAGGCATCTTCTACATCTGAAGCAGGAGTGCTCCAAAGATGAGTAAAAAAATTGGAGGAAACTTTACTATAGGTTCTGACAGAACATTCAAACAGAAGCTAATACATATATTATTTCTCTAAAAAAATTTTGCTTTTCAGGAAAAAAGGGGTCCAATGGTGCACCAGTTTCCGGATTCCATAACAACAGAATGTTTTCAGTTTGCTTTCAGCTGTTCCTGCACCATGTCTATCGATGACTAACGCTCATTTCATATGGAATATCATCTATGCTGATTCTTGCAATGTCTCAGATCCATTGGATGATCTGCATATATTAAAAACGCCCACTCAAAACACACACACACATACACACCATCAACAAAATCCGTCCATCTTTCTTTAAAGCTTTTCACCAATCTGTAAACTTTGTTCTACCTCATACAGTTAACAATACAATAAACTGTATTTCCTCCATACATGTCACTAGCATTCACATCATGTGACCACAGGAAACATTTAAAATTCACACTGTTGTCTGTTGCTTGTGACACTGAACTACATTTACATTTGTAGTCTATACATATTTAAATTGAACAAATTACATATTCAGGTCAAAAAGGGTGACCTGCCTGAGAGATGACTTATGGTACAAGAATGACATCTGGTTACTCATCAACAGTGTGAACATACATAATGAAATGACTGTGGAAAATACTTCCATTCCCACCCAAAAAAGATAAAATATGCGAGTTGTCCTTTCTCTACAGTATAGGTATCTGTCAAGTCCTATCACTCTCCTTCAAATAATGTTAAGGGTTATGAGAAATGAAGTATTGTAGACCCTTTATTATCCATACATGGATAATTTTCTCTGCTGATTAATCATCAGATTTTTGGAACCCTTTCATTATTGATTACAGCTTCATGTAATGATGTAATTAGTTACATGCTGCTCAGTACATCAGTGTCAGCAATATTCATCATGAAAGCTTTACAGTGATTAGCAGTACAATGTACATCTTCTCCCTTTGTTGCAAACTTTCTGTTTTATTATTTTATTGCTCCTCTCTCACCCTTTTCTACCACTGAGGACGGGCTGGTCTCTTCTAATGGACAGACATCTGTTTCGCTGTTTACTGACTGGGAAGTATTAATGAAATGATTTTCAGGATATAATGCAGTATGGATAGTGGGTATTTCCAGATGTTTGGATCAACCATGGCCTTTAATTAACGCACTATTCTTCTGTCCATTACTGTGAATAAGTGAGACTTCATAGTTTAAGCTTTTAAATCAATACTGAGCAAGCCAACACTTCTACAAAAGTCATGGCAGTACCAAAGAAAACTGGAACTCAGTTTAAAAAGTGTCAAATATACTAAATGCAAGGTCTGTCAACAACTCTCACAACAAGTAAGTGATGAAGCAAGTCATCCCAGACTCTCCCCCCACAAGATTATCTCTTCAGATGATGCAGTGGTTTCATAACTTAACATTTCAGGTCACTAAGCTCAGCTGGATGCAGACAATGTCTTTAACATAATAATAAAAAAATGATCCATCTATGCTACATCATGAGATGTACAGGATCATGCTATATAGTTTTCAGGCCCCATTCATAATCTAGAAACTGTTTATATCCCATGAAGATCATCTGTAGCAGTGTCTTCATAAAGAGAATGAACTGCCAGATTAGAAAACAACATTTAATATATAGGTGATTCATAATGCAATTTTGCCTGTTCAAATTAAATCTCCTAGAAGTGTACACACACATTTTAATAGAATACAATTGACTTTTTGACTAAATCAACTGATCATGCTTGATGGTGGTGTTGTTGGCTTAATATGTGTATGTGTAGCTGTTGAAGTTCCTTAGAAATTCCTTCACTTCAAGTAAAATTCTGTTTCACTGAAATGTGATACAGCTCAAAGGTTATGACACTGCTAGACATGGAAACCCCATTCTTTCACCTAACCTATCCAATCTGTTAACTTTCCTACACTCATGATTTAATTTTACTTTCAATCTCACCTTTCTAAAAACTTCTTGAAAGGCTGCCCTCTCAGATGATTGAAAATCTCTTCAATGTATGGCTAGAAACAAACAGGAGCAGATAAATTACATTTTGGAAGTACTGTATATAATATCACATGTCAAAGTACAGGCATATTCACAAAAATCGATTTCAATTTATTACTTACTTACTTACTTACTTACTTACTCATGGAGCTGAGCCCTTCTGGAGGAGCCGCCAATTCCACAGCTACTCAAGAATTTCCCAGCATTTTATGGAACCCAAAGGTTCATTACCGTGTTCACAAGAGCCCTTCACTGGTCCCTATCCTGAGCCAGATCTATCCAATCCATACCATGCCATCCTATCTCTCTAAGATCCATTTTAATATTGTCCACCCACCTACGCTTCAATTTATACTTACCTCAAATAAATTAACAGGAACTTCATTCTTCATTAAAAACTTCTGTACATGTGCCACGGCATCTTTTGAATAATCCTGTAAAAGAAGATGAAAACAGCGTAAAGTAGGTATTAAGTATCAAATTGTTTGTCTCTCTGTGTGCTACACAGTTTCATGTAAAACAGTCTTAACTTCTGACAATAACCAGTTCATAACCTTCCTCATACATCATTGGAATGTGAACAAATGATCAAAGAAGCAAAGGTACTTTTTATACTCAGCATTAAAATCAAGTTTAATGGCTAAAATACATTAAACTGTCCAATTACAGGAAAGTATACAATAATGCACGGGAATGAAGAGAGCCTGACCTTTCCTACCATTTAAATTAAAAAAGCTAAGAATCTAGTTAATTCAGTGCTTGATTATCCATAAAATTAATTTACAGAGTTCTGTTTCTTCCTTAATGCTTTACATTCCAACTCCCATGAACCTTTAATACAGCAAACACAATCTGAACAATATTTAAACTTTCTGTTTGCAGATCCAACCTGTGAATTTAAGGACATACATCCACAAAGACTACCATACTGTGACATGATTGAATATCTGTTGCCAGGCAACAGCACAGTAAACGTGCTATTACATCATCAAACAAGTGAGCCACTGCTATGCAAAGAATAAACATGCAACAACAGAAGAACTGTTGGAGACAGTATTTTCTGTGCCGTGTGACCTGAGGCTATATAATGAGAACCAATGGGACAAGTTAGCTGAGAGTCAGATAGTTGGAGCTGTGAGTTATCTGCAAGACAGTTGCCAGCTGGTAATGATGTGAACAGAAGAGGGCACTGCTGGGATTCATTGCCTGCAGAAGACTTGGTGTGTGTTGCAGTGAGAAGTCGAATTGACAAGAGTGCTATAATTACTTGTAGTGATGATTTATAAGAGTTAATAGATAAATCCAATTTCTGATCCAAACCCTGTGTTCAATCACAAATATGTGACAATCTGGGATGTGAGGCTGAGTGATCTGACGAAAGCACACTAATATTCTGGAGGAATGTAATACTTCCAACTTCAGGGCCAAAGAGAAAGCCAAGCAAGCAAGCACGCAGTGTGGAGCAACCAAATAAGCAGAAAAAAAGAGTAGTCTGCTCGCTCTTTGCTTCATGTAGTGTCTACACCTGCTCACGCTGGTTCATCGCATGCAGATATCTTATACCCTGAACATGGAGGTGATACTTTCCTCCAAAACGTCGGTTAGCAAAATATCTACATGACGCCACATCCCAGAAGACAGCAATCCTCGTGAGAGGTTCTTTATTCCAAATTATCACTTCTATCCGACTGACTGTTTCCAGGGCAGAAGAGGCGGAACTACCATTGCAGTCAGAGAGGCATCTCCCAGACCCATGTAGGCCAACAGTAGAAGCAACAGGGGTCTTCATACCTATTGCCAATAGCCAAGTATCACTTGCAGCTGTTTATAAATCTCTGGGCCATGTTTGGAGTGATGGGGACATTAATGAGCCCTTAAGCTTTAAACATAACTATATTGGCAGGTGATCGGAATGCCAAACATCCATTTTGGAATAGTGCAGTTTCAAACCCTTCAGGAGTGAATGTTTTGGATTTGATGCAAATGAATTCGAAACTTCAGCGCCATAATGCCCCACTCATTACTCTAATGCGGGAAATGGTGACATACTCGACATTGTGGTCCCTCAGAATATCAAATTGTCAGATGTTTCAAGGACTTGCCTCTGATTTAATGTCACACAGAATCGAAAATTAACTCAGGGAAACCGATACAGAGGCGGGCAACTTTACAGCCTCCACTGCTTTGGCATATAGGTTGTCAACCAGTAAGGTTACCGTTTCGAACCCAATCAACGATCTCCCTGGTTTAGATTGCTTGCTAAAACACAACAGAGGCTAGAAAACTGTGAAATGAAACTAGGGATCCAGAGCATAAAACGGGAGTTAACTGAGTCGCGAAAACAATCAGATAAATGACCGGTAAAAATGCACTTGATCGGTGGGAAAATAAAATATGTAACTCTGAAGTCACGCCTCTGGCTACATGACCCATTGCAAAATTCCTCCTAAAGAGAGATGGAAAAAAAGGCACCAAATACTACTATTCATAGTCCCGCAGACCTCAAATTTAATCCATTAGAGAAAACTAACGCAATTGCTGACTGGCTGGAAAACCAGCCCACACCCCACGACCTGTGTGACGACAACCATGAATGGTGGGTGGAGTACAGGGCTCAAGCTCTGTTCGAAGCTGCAGACAATGACCCCCTGACAAAATCAGGCCTTCTGATATACAGAAATTAATAAATTCCTTGAAATTGCGAAAGGCCTGCGGTACAAATGGCATTCCAAATGAATTGCCAAAGGCCTGCGGTACAAATGGCATTCCAAATGAATGCCTCAGGCACATTCCAAGGGCGCCATTGGCATGAATTTATTTAATCACTGTATTCGGCTTTCACGTTTTCCGACGTCTTGGAAGGAGGCAAAAATGATAACCTTACATAAACCCCGTAAATACACATCCGATTAGCCTCTTGGCGGCATGCTATTTGGGGAAGTTGTACTATAAATTGTCGAAAGGCATATTGAAGAAAGTGGCCTGCTTAATGCAAACCACTCTGAATTCCGTGAATGTCGCAGCACAATTCAATTTATGAGATTTGCGAACGACGTGACACTTAGTTTCAACAATAATATGTCTACGGCGGCAGTACTCTTGGAAACTGAAAAATCCTTTGATACTACACGGCACGCTGTCTTGCTATATAAATTATCTAAATTGGAATTTTCAACCAGTTTGAACAAGTTTGTTAGCTTTTCTTTCGCAAATAAAATTTTCGGCAAAGGCGAAATGTCTACGCCAAGGAAAATGCAAGCATGGAGGCTTCTAGAATCTGTCCTGTCCTTCACAGTGTACAGGTTGTGCATAAATGATGCCCCTTCAAGCACCTGGTGTTCAGCTAGCCTTCTCTGTCGACGGCACGTGCCTGCATGCGAAATATTACAAGGAGGGTTTTGCTATCAGAAAGTTGCAGCGCGGTCTCAGCTCAATGGGGATGTGGTGTGAGAGCTGGATCAATGAGAAAAAGGCACTGGCAATCTACTTTCTCGTAGACACAGATCGCTAGTCTCATCCTACAATGAATGGAAGGAACATTCCATTTGTAAATAGCGTAAAATAGCTTGGTACAATCTTCGACAGGAAAACTACATGGAGACTGCACACAGAAATGGTCGAGCCTAAGCTTTCGGAACATTTATTAGAGTTTACTCCCTATTCCAAAGTGAGCGACTAAGCGCTAACATTAAATCAGCTCTCCACAAAGCACTCATTAGGTCTGTAATGACCTATCCTTGCACTGCCTGGGAATTTGCGGAAGATACCAATCTAATGAAATTGCAGCGCTTGCAAAACAAGTTTCTCCGCACCAATGACAATTTTCCAAGGCGCATACTGATCCGCGAATTTCATAAGGCTTTCAATATACCGTATACTTATGATTACACCGCAAAATTATGCAGGAAACAAAAAATAAGACATATAAAAATCATGAAAATGCAAATATTCGCAATATTGGAGAAGGCGAAGCCCGACACATAAAATATAAGAGGCTTAAGCTTGGCGGCGGTAAAGCATACAACCGTTCATGTGACTAGGCTGCCGTGGTACCGTGAGCTACTTAGCGCAGTCGGTGTAGCGACTGGCTACGGGCTGGACAGAGTTAGAGTCCCGATTGGGTCAAGACCGGCTCTGGGGTCCACCTAACCTCCTATCCAATGGTTACTGGGGGTTCTTTCCCCGGGGGTAGAGCGGCCGGGGCGTGAAGCTGACCACTCACCTCCAGCTAGTGCCGAGGTCAAGAATATGTGGATCTATCCATCCACTCCACCATACGCCTTCATGGAGTAGTGCTTAAGCATTTAAGCACAGGGACAACTTTACCGTCTTTACCTTTACGATGATCTGGTCTCAGTCTGGACTGACAGAGGCCTCATATATGTATATTGTATATAAATATGCATTTTACTGGACTGTGTATTACACATGTAAAACTGTAAATAGTATGCAGATATTGACAATTGCCACAGTACCGCTGACTGTGGCCGACAAATGACAACCTCTGTCCGTCAGAGCGGGCGCATCACATCGACAAAACCCAAACTAACAACAGCAACTAAAATCTTGTAGTGAGACCCTAAGACGGACTGGCTGACAGTCTGCCACAACTTGACAGTTCGAGTCGAATCAAGAAGTCGGCGGTGGCTAGCAGTCTGAGAAAGGGCATGGGCACAGGAGTACAGTCTTCAGTCGGCGGTGACGGAGTGTAGTTCGTGAGCCCAGTGGGAGTGAGAAATGGTCTTTCTTAGAAGACCTTTAAGAGTTTTAAGAGTCCAATAAATTCGACTACCAATCCAAACCCATTCTACAGTCACTTATCACGTAACAATACAAATGTAAAGAAACTAAATTACAAGAACAGATATAATACATAGTACACAGCAATTAGGAGGTATCATGATGAAACTAACAGATACATTTTCAAAGGTCGCTTCTTTCGGGACTCCGTACAGCTCGTCGGTGGCCCGGCCCTGCAAGGCGTTGATCAAGTATGTGGATTTCTCCTGATGCGTCCAGCAGTAGTGTTCTACTACGGTTTCGAACTGGAGCCGGAACAAGGCCGATGATGTGGCTTCGCCGCGCTCGGTCCGGGCCTCGACTCTTTTCAACTTTGCCTGAAACTCGAGTCGGGTGGCCTCAATCTTGGCTTCCTCCCTTTTTTTTGATTGATCCTTATTTCTGCCTTCATTGTCCGTGCCTCTTCGTGGAAGTCGTTCCTCACGTCTGCTGGGATTTCCTGGAGGCTCTTCGTCCGCGTATCGAAGGACGTCTTTACTGCCCGTAGGTCCACCTGTTTCATAAATCTTCTCGGTCAGTTCCTTGCGGAGGCCCTGTATCTTTCAGTCGACACACGACAGGACACCTGCCAGCCGATATTTGATGGTCTCCCGGATTGGATGTAGTGTATTGCGGCCTCCATCTTCCCTTGATGGATATCCACTCACGAGACGACAGTGCCTCGAAGGACACAAAACTTCTCATTACTGGCGTCTATCCTGGCTTCCAACTTTTCTTGAGTGGCGTCTATCTTGGCATCCATCTTTCCTTGATGGGTTTCCATCCTGGTCAGTTCTTCTTCTTTCGGGAGTTCTTGGTCGGCCCTTATTTCTTCTTTCATTTCCTTCTGACTGGCGTCCGTCTTGGCTTGGTTGGTTCTTATTTCAGTCAGCAGGCATGCCATCACTTGTTCCGACTCCATAATACAGCGGTATAACGATCCAATGCAGTTTCCAATTCAACCACTTCTGACAGCAGTTGTCACGTGTATGAGTGTGACTATATGACAGGGTTTTGATTGGCAACTGAATTCACTGGACTCTTATACAACTCGCGGCTACACTTTATAAATCACTGAGCGGTTGCTCAGTAGCGGCTTCCAAAGGCGGAAGTTACCGAACTATCCCAGTGCCTCAGCTACCAGCTTCTAAAAAGAACAGCTCACAACGACCTAACCGCAGCAGTCCTCTGACTGACTGCTCACCAACCAATTCGCTTCACTCCACTGTGCACTGCATTCACTAACCGAACTCGGTAGGCCGAGTGATATAGCCTCGGAGCGTATCCACAGAGAACACCTCTTGCAGCATGTTCTATTGTTGCGTGCCGTCACCGTGGACGTGACGCGTTCCTCCGTTGCGTGTGTAAGGGCCATTACCTAGCAAACGGATCTACACGCTACAATATATAAGTTAAAACGATTTTTTTGCTAATTAAAGGCTTCTTAGGAATTAAATCATGCTACAAAGGACGAGTTTTAGTAAGTCTAACTAACAGGTTGTAATCAAAGAGAATGTGACAATATGCTTTTCGTTTCTTTTTAATTTGATTGTTTGGTGCTTTCTGTATGAAAAGTCGGCAGTTACTTCTTACACTGCTCTTCATACAAGAGTCAACGAAATCATGAAACACGTGCATGAAATGCTAGCAAAAGCACCCGTTCTTCACACCCGCTTTCTTAAAACAATCGGTACTGATATAATGAATTACATATTAATTATGACAATGTTATGTACATTCGCGTATTCCAATTGCCCTCACCCCAAAATTACTATTACTTTTACGGTTTAGACACATGCAGTGAAAACCTTCCACCGTTTAGTGCCGTGGTTCCACATAATGATTGCTTGAGGCAGTAAACAAATGCCAGGCAACACAACAGCAAGAGATATAGATAGCTCCTTGTATGTAAACAGGACTGTAGAAGTGTATACACTGTACACCTTGCCCGCGAATTCGGCAGAGTGAATTTTAAAAAAATCAATTAACTACCATGAAATCTTCCCTCATTAAAATACACACATTAAATTCACAGAACTATTCACTCTTCTGTGGTGATAAACAGGCAATAAGTCAAACCTATATAAGTCAACTAAATGAATAAACAATCAGGATTAAGACTTCAGTGTTTAGCACTGTTACAGACTCAACTGATAGTTACATGGATATAAACCTTTCATCTACGCTTTGAAGACGCACTGTATGTAACAGAGCAAAATCACTGCATTAAAAGAAGAAAAAAGATCATAACACAATACAAACTCAATTTAGACTTCCTGCATTTCATTTTTACTTTCCCATAAACACAGCATATATATGAAAAGGGATTGTGACGGCGAAGAAAATAGATCTTGACATTCTGATGGATTCACAAGTTTTCAGCATCCCCCCCCCCCCCGGGTCNATAAGAAAAAGTGGCTTCTCGAATGCTATCTCTTTGTATGTATGTGTCTATCGATACCGTCTAAACTGCTGGCCAGGTTTTACCCATATCTAAAAGTTCATAAATACATTCTAGCTCAGAAAACATGGACATATGATATGGGCCCGAAAACCAAACTTCAGTTTACTGGAAAACGGCTCCAATGCTTTTCATTAAATTTCAGTGTTTTATGGCGACTATCCCCCCTAAATAAAAATAAATAACGGTACGAGTCCTAGAGGTCCAAATGATCACAGAATGTGCACCAAGTCCTTGCTTGTACCTGTACACTCAGGGACCAACAATGGTCTACCGAAAAACAATCGATTTCGTTTCAAAGGTACCACAGTCAAGGTCAATAGTATAAGAGAAAGAATTTAAATTTATATAGGTCCTCGTGTAAAATAGTCGTAAAACAAGTCACATCTAAATGAAAATTTGGATGTCTCGATAATACTTTGTAAAATTATCGCATATCAAATTTACTGAAAATACGATATGTCCAACAGTTCTTGAGCTGTTTTCTGAGTACAGCTGGACGTACTGGGTGAATATGTGATCACTTGGCTGTCCACAGAACCGCCAAAGATGCTAAAAACCGGCAATAGTCGAGAATCAAACTGACAGAGAAACGGATTTCAAACAGGCTATAAGATAATTACGGTAACTACACGTCGTTGAGATGTAGCAGGTTCCGAAGTGGTCTAGTGGTCCGAGTTCCTGGATGGAGATCCAGGGGTTCGATTCCCGGCGCTACCAGATTTTCTGAGAAGTAGTGGGTCTGGAACGGGGTCCACTCAGCCTCGTGAGGACAACTAAGGAGCTACTTCAAGGAAATAGCGGCTCCGGTCTGGAACACCGAAACTAACGGCCGTGGGGAATCGTTGCACTGACCACGCGACACCCCATAACAGCTGAAGTTGCCACTAACTTCGCCGACAAACGGCGGTCGCTCGGTCGGTATAGATGAATATCTCCCTAGGAAAATTTTGAATAAACATCTCTTCATATCATAGTATTCTAGACGACTATCGCCCAAATTCCGAAACCATACAGTACGAGACAAACGACTTTTACAGAAGGTTTCTTAACCGAAGTATTAATCGTTTCCTTCGGCAAACAACAAAGTCCTCGGTAGGTCCTCCATCAGAAAACGTAGGGCAGCTACTTACATGCGAATGCGCCAGGAGCTCCTTCATGATGAAATTGTCGTATATTTCTCGTGCCAACTTCCTCCTCTCCTCCACACACTCCAGCTTCTCGTACTGTTTGATCTGCAACAAATCAATACCGCCGATGTGACGTTACCAACATCTAATATGCTCCACTGACAGCAATCTGCGTGGTCCATGACTGTCATTTCTGTAAAGATGGCGAAACTGTACTTAAAACGGAATCCCAAGAGGCCTGGCCACTTTACCGCTGGAGTTTCCGCCTCAACACAGGTACTTCTATACAGAAACAGAAAAAAACAGACCATGGAGGCTCATAGGGTTGTGAGACGTCGAGGTTCCCACATTTTATGGACAGGGTCTAGAGTCTGAGACTTGCAGGGCTACGGTGGAGGTATTCGACCCCGCCTCCACATGGGACAATTGGCTAAAGTCTAGACTTGTCCAAACTGGCTAAACTCTATAGACTTGTTCTGCTTATAATACCTCGGCACGGACGGCATAGTAAACACCGTTCTCAATAGTTCTATTGCTGCGTTACGCCACTGTCGCACGCAGAGCGTAGAGAACATCGCTACCCAGTTAGTCCTTTGGTGCGTGTTAGGGATCTGTTGCCTAGCAACCGGCGCTGTTTACAAAGTAATTACTTAACAATGGGTCAACATGCTACAGTATACAGCCCATTTGAATTAATAAAAATAAAACCGAAAAAACAAACTATATTTTTTGTTATTTTTGGGAGCTCATAAATTTAATGTGTTATGGACCTTTTTATAAAGTCGCTGCCCCGGGTTGAGCAAGCCAACCAAATTGCTGCTCAGAAGTTATCATGGCTTGCGTACTTTCGTGCCCAGCTTAGAGGGACCGTTGACCACAAGTAGTTAGTTAGTTAGTTAGTTAGTTATTTGGAGAGGGTGGGTTTCCCCATGCACTTAGACCTGTATTGGTCCATTGTGCTTCCCTCTATGATTTCTACCAGTCTCTATATCCTACAGGTATTGGTACTTACCATCAGTCCCGCCCAGCCAGCGAGACCGGCTCTACTAGCTGAGAGGTATCTATAATGCATCCCCCATCTACCACAGGTATTAGAGACTGCTGTTGGGCGGGAAACGTCCGCAATTTGGCTCAGTAACCTCCTTTGGAGATATGAGGTTCTTTTACGTGCCGTAAAGCTACGACACGGGACCCACGGCTTAAAGTCCCTCCCGGAGGACTCGTTCCATGAATTTTTCCGCCCTTAAAAATTCGACGACCTCCGCCGGGTATTTGACCCCGCGTACTACGAGTCATGAGGTGGGAACGTTACCTCTAGACTACGGAGGCCGCTTTGACCACAAGTAAGGCAAAGCTTTAGCTCCCCATCATTACATCATCGGAAGCGTCCACATCTGCGCACTAGCAAACGCCTAGCACTGCACAGGCGCGTGTTCGTAGCTTTCATTTTGCAGATGAAACCTCGCAAGAGAGCCACTACGCAGGGAACACCACCACAAGAGAAGCCATGATACTGCAGCCGAGTTTATCGAGATTCTCCGAAGCGTAAGTAAACTTGCCCACCACCAGCGACGTCATTGCCCAAGAACGGAAATTAGATTCAGGGATGTCTAGGAGCTATTGCCTTTGCATTGTTGATAACGTGACGTAACCCACGGGTATAAACAGACCTTTATTCGTACACAGTATGCATATGTTGAAGTGCTCTATCTTTTCGGATATATTACGTGTAACCCGCTGAAAGTCAAGAACATGCTGCACCCAGCTTCAGGGCCGAAGAATAAGCCAAGCAAGAAATGAGCGTGAAACAGGTAGCAAGCCTGAGATACTCGTAGAAGTCTTCATAATGACAGCGGTAAGAAGCGCAGATCGCACATGTATCACTACATTCTGAGAGGAACTCAAATAAATCATGAAGTGTTTCTGTCAGAACAAACATACGTATGTTTTGCGTTAAACTGCTACAGTAACACGCACGCCTCATAGATACGAAAAATTTGAACAAAAATAAATCTGTAATTTGTACGTTCCGCTAGCCTCGAAATGCCAATGGTGGGGTTCAAGTTCGTCGAAGCTAAGCGCGACATACGCGTACGCGGATGAAGCACCGGCTCGTGGTATTTGGAGTATTAGATCAGTGAAAGAAACGTGTTTCAACATTTTTTAAAGCAAACTGTTCGTGGGTTTTGCGAATAGAAATAACACTTTATCACGTAATAAACAAGAAACAGTACACAAGGGCTGCGTCATTATGTGATCTTCCCGTTATGGTATATTATGAGGGCTACATAATGAACACGTTAACAGAGAAGCCGCCTGAAACATTTTTTTCATACTGCATATGAGAAGAGGAAAAAAAAAATGCAGGTAACAATACAGGCCGGAACACTGCATCGACTGCGTAGCGTCAGCTTCGGAATTCGTTTCGTCGCGTCGTTTAAATGCAAATACAAGACCCGCTTTGTGAAACCCTTTGAAGAACTACTCGCTCTGGGGAAATTCTGTGATGAGTTTCTGCCTACACAGAGTAAACGCAACAACAGGCTCCATACCATGCACATTACACATCTTGGGACAGAGGACGTAGAACAACTCACGGTTCTCCGGAACCTCCGTATATACTGGTAAGCAGAAGTCACCCATAATGTCCAGGAAGTACAGCCAACACTGAACTACTATCATATTGAGAGCTTACACAAGTGCGTATCTGTGAGGCGGTGTACTTTTCTTCTTCTTGTGGAGTGCAACAAACGTAGCCAGGTGAGTAGCTGCTAACACGGTGGCCAGGGAACACGATACTATAGCATGCAGACCCGATGCTAAGCAATAACTGTAATCAACGGTCACTGCTACGTAATGGCCGTTAACAGATTCCTAACGGGCACCTATGGACTGGAAAACGGTGTTCTCTATGTTGTTCGTGCGACAGCTGTGACGCAACAACAGAAGAGCTGTTGGAAAAGGTGTTTTATATGCGGTACGTGCCGAGGTGTTATAAGCAGGACAAGTCTAGAGTTTACTTAGTTGGGAGGCAGTCGCCGATCAGTAAGGACGAGAACATGGAAACTGAGGGATCTACTGCTTTGGAAGCCGCTACAAGGCCACGACTGGTGAAGATAGACTGAGAAGACTTAGTACGTACTGAAGTGAACTGCAGAGTGTTAATTAGCGATAGCACTAGAGTTATTTGAGTGTTCAATAAATCCAATTACACAATCCAAACCCCGTCTATAGCTACTCAATGACCTAACAATATATGCGTTTTTTCGTTGTTTTATTAAGTGCATCCAGGACTGAGCACAACGTGTAAGGACACGTCACAACTAATTCCTCTGATATCCGGTTCAACATTCACCATCACGCTCTGGCTGTGCGGACGCCATATACCGCATAACCTAGCACTGGGAGAGGGTTACTGAATAAGCTAACAAATACATGTACGGGGGG
>NW_019739229.1:2506478-2608705 GCF_002891405.2 Cryptotermes secundus
TTTTGAAACGGGAAAATCACTCGAACACTTGAGTTTTCCCCATAGCATCGTCCTTGTACGCCATTTTTAAAATTTTAAGAGTTTCTGTTCCACTTTTCCCGAGCAAAAAGCAGAATTTCACCGCCGCACGCTGTTTACGAAAATCAGCCATTGCAAGAACGACGATCACACAAAACAGTTGTCACTATAAACTCTGCCGAAACTAGTCCTTACCTTCTGAAGCAACAGTAGTCGGCTTATCGACTCAGGAATGTTAGCTCTATGCGCTCATAGCGGCAAAACGCGGTACTACAAAAGCTCTGCCCACAAAAAAAAATATTTCGGTTTCTTTTGGGTACCCCATCGTAATTTTCGAAATGGAAAATTAAACGTACGCCAAAGACTTCACGTTTCGATGTCAACAGTAGTGACACAAGGAATCCTAATTAGCCTAGAGCACGCAGTCCGCAAAATGAAACTAATGGCTCGAAACTGGTCTACCTACGTACCCACCCACCAGTCTATCTATCTATGGCTCTACAGACATTTGTTGGACCTTGGCCGCTTTTTCAGTCTCTTGATCTTTTACACAGTCCGTAGGACTCCTTGGATGGGGGATCAGCCAGTCGCAAGGCCTCTACCTGCACACACAGGAGTGCATACACAGAATGAACGCAAACTGACATCCACGCCACGAGTGGGATTCGAACTCACGATCACAGTTAATGCCTTAGACCGCGCGACCACTGCGATCAACTCGAAATTTGTCTGGGTATAAATCAGTCCGTATTCATTTTTTCTAGTAATTCTCGCTACTGAATCAGACTATTTAATGCAAAGGAAAATACTCTCTAGCATTGAATTTCCTTCGGTACCGCAAGTTTTTTATTCCATACCCTCTTGAACAAAAGTAAAACTAATGTCTACAAACTGCATACAGTAGTTTAGTGTTAACTTTCGTGATTTAAGAAGTGACTTGACTTTACCTGTACCAGAACCTGTCTCCTTGATATACCACTCTCCTCCCCCTTATGATTCTGCACCTTGTTCAATATTAATTCGCTGTAAAGAAGTAGTCTCAACATTTTCTCTTATGAACCGTTTCAATGTCAATTTTATACATTCAGCGAAGGGTCTGATGTGGGCTAATCACTTCCACAGCTTCGATTCTTCTCGTAAATCCCCTCATGTCCTTGTCTCGAAGGTAACCCTTTTTTATTCGACTGAAACTTCGCAATATAACGACTGTCACGATTAAGAGGTTCGATCACTCGATTGATACTTTAATCGCCTATTATTTTCCTTCTGGGATTCATCGGCTTTCGGCGCATCGCTCCATTATTTCCACCATCATTTGAAAACAAAATTTTCAGTAAATTATTGAATATGTACCGCTATACTATAAAACCCTTCTGTATCTCCCATACTTTTTTATCCTGTCTCAAGCAGCTGCTAGGCCACCATATACGGTGTAACGCATAAGACGATTAATGCTCGGCACGATTTCGTTGCTATGCAACCACTCTACGGCTTAATGCATAATAGCAATACAGAAGAAACTCGCTACCTGGGAGGCAGGCTGGAGTGCGCCGTCAGCAAATTACTGCTCCACTCGATGTATTGAATCTCGAAGGACTCTTTCGCTGCACTAAATTATTGCGTAAATCGTCCAGAAAGTAAAACAGTTTGGCCATTAAAAAATATATAACATTTAAATATTTTGTTTTACATAATTACTACAGTCCTTAGATCATTTTTCTACATAATCCCCATGAAGATTCAGGCACTTATATCATGTGACGAGCTTGTGTATGTCTGTATCGCAGAAATATGCCGCCAGTTCACAGAACCAGTCTTTAACAGTCTTCTTCAGTTCTTCATCGCTACGCATGCGCGTACCGCACAAACATTGCTTCAAGTGTGTGAACAAGTGAAACAGGTTCGGACTGTAGGTAGGAAAAAAAGGGTAAAGCTATCCCTGTAACAGGCCGTGAAGGCCCATAGGGTTGTGGGATGTTGAGGCTCCCACATCGTCTAGACAATCGGCTCACACATGGCCGTAAGCTTGTCAGCCTTACGCGCCGGCCGCCCTTTACCCCCAGGAATATTCCTGGTACTCATTTCTGTTAGAGGCTGAGTGGACCCCAGGGTGAAAGGGTGGCTGGAAGGATTAGGTCAATTGAAAAATTCACCTCATCGGGAATCGAACCCGCGACCTTCCGGCTTGTAGCATAATGTCTCAACCAACTACGCTATAGGGGGAAAAGTCCCAGGCATTCTGTGCATTCAGAAACCGAATTAAATTTCTGGTTCCTTACTCATTACTACAAAAAACTGCGAGACTACTGAGGCCCGTTAACCTTGAAATGGTGCAACTAGTTCATCTGTGCAAGTGCTATGCGCAAACGGTCTTTACTTTCTGAAGGACCCTCGTGGTATCAATTATTTTCAGGGTGAATAATACTTCCGCACAGGAGCAAGAAATCGCTTACAGATTGGCTGATTGACTCTGAAACTGGTCCCACTTGAAAGCTGTAGCTCTCTCCTCCTCCTCCATTCCTCGTAGGCTGAGTTCATCCCGCAATTTCAAGAGACCAGACACAAAGAGTATCAGAAGGTTTCGCCTGGTGCACTCATCACACTACACGCCTCACAGATGTGTCGGATAAGTTGCCGCATGTGAACGGCGAAACTCAAAGCAACCACATTCAAGTCGGATAAAAGATTTCCGTTTCTTCTCTTACTATGCTAGAAACAAGTACCAGAAATGCATTGAAATTCAAATTTCGCAACATTAATCGAACTGCCTGACCTCAGTGATGATCAGCACCTAACCGTTTCGTTTATCAATTCATTTTAAGTAGATTAAACTATACAGTTTACAAGTGAACTGTCAAGCACATTAAATCTCATTAGAACTTAAAATAATTGAACTTTAACTGTAACAAATCCATACATTGAGATACGTTGATGCTTACTCTCTTGCTGTTACGCTCACAACAACTGAACACATGAACGAAGAAAGATAAACATGAATTTACGATAACGTTCGTTGCATGAAAACCTTGCTCCTGATTTCATCAGAAATACGATATTTGCGAGAATGATTATGAATAGAAACGATTTTGGTCCACGTGACAACTCATTTTTACCGGCAACATATCCTGTACTTATCCGACTTCTACACCCATTCGTGTTATGTTTTCTTTCTGTCAGTGACTACAATCGAATAGTAGGACGACTGGCGAGTCGAAAAGGACTTGGAAGTGTACATGGTTTTATAGAAGATTTGATGTTTTCACGGCGGTGACTATGAAGAATGCCGTCTTCTGGGATGTGGGGCCGTGTATATATTTTGCTGACCGATGCTTCGGAGGAACGTATCGCCTCCATCTTCAGAGTTTAAGAAACCCGCGAGGGATGAACCAGCGTTGAGCAGGTAATATTATTATGGCGGTTAAAGAAAATAGGGTCAGTTGGATTGGGAACGAAGTATGCATAGGGTGATCTGCATACAGAATGTTTGTAGAAAATATGAAGGAATGAGAGACCTTCGAAGAAACAGACATGGGAGGAGACTAGTTGTCAAAGAGTGGACTACACCGAAATGACATAGAATAAGATCCAAAACGGAAACGGTAATTAACCTCCAGCTTATATAGAGCAGGAAATGAACTGATCAACTGGGTAAGCCCCAATCCTTCCAGTGAAGTTTGGCCCACATATTATAAGGATATCACAGCACAACAATCTCATTATTGAACCCGAATACTCTTCTCAGCGCTTAACAGTCAGGCGTCCTCCATCTTTGTTCATTTAGGACTGCGAGACCAAACACCAGACCCATAAAAGGCAGCAGATGAAATTACAGTTCTCAATATTTCAGTTTTTAGATGTAACAGGCGAAAGATAAAAAAGATTCTGAACTGAATGGTAGATCGTGTTCTACGAAGGTTATTTCACCACGAACACAACTGCAGGCCGATTTAATTGAACCACCTTGTTGAAACAATCGATAATAAGTGATACCGACAGGCGGATGAACATCGGCAAAGCAGAGACTGAACTCCACGTACAGTCTAAGCTATAAGTATATAGCGCTTCTCTCGCAAGTTGCTCGGCGTGTTAACATTTCCGTGCAATCAACGAGGTGTTTCGTTTCGAAACACGTGTATTTTAATACATGAAATACATTAATACCTTTTGTTTGATGTCAGTGAGTCACCTCAAGGGGCACGTCTCATTTCAGGTAACTATGTATATTACTGTAACAGGCATATGCAATAATGAAGGGTATGAAACTCACCTTCGAAGGAAACAACATGGAAAGTATTATGGCGTGTTTGCTCAAAGCAAGAACTGTGTACAAAGTCATAAAAAAACAAACTCCGTGGCCTATAGTCAGCAAGTGAACTATACCGATCGAAAGGCCGCCGCTTGTCGGCGAAGTTTAGTGCCAACTTTTGCAGAGAGAGGGTGTCGTGTAGTCAACACAACGAATCCCCACGGCCGTTAATTTCGGTTTTCTAGACCGGAGCCGCTATTTCCTTGCAATAACTCCTCAATTATCATAGCGAGGCTGAGTGGACCCCGTTCTAGACCCAATACTTCTCAGAAAAAATCTGATAGCGCCGGGAATCGAACTCGGACCTCTGGATCTGTAGCCAGGAAAGCTAACCACCAGAGAACAGAGGCGGCGTACCAAGTCATAGGAGTCGCAATAATATTTCTGCAGTTCATAACACAGCTCAACGGGGCCGAGTCAGAAGAAAACAATAACGGCTATCACAAAAATTGTATTAAAATTTATGAAGAAAAACTGCCGCTAGATTAAACATGACCGCGCTGGCGAAGGCCACCAGCAACTGTAAACGACAGACCCGTCCTCTCGTCAGACAGGTTTCCCTGTATCAACAAACATGCAACTGTTTGACAGTAACAAAAATCTGGTTTTGGGCCCCACATGGGTGCTTGACACCAAGACTGCCTGGCTGACTAACTGTCGGTCGTAACATAACTCTGACTTTTACTTAGCAATCAGTCCGCGTAGACTCTTGAGAAGGTAGTTAGAAAAGCATGAGGTTGGTGTGAGATGGCCGCCAGACTGCGAGGACGCGAGTCAGGGAACAGAGGAACGTACACTGCTGGAAGACGTTACCCAGCAACGCAGTGAAGACAGCGACTGAGAACACTAGTCCCTGTGTGACAGTGATTTGTAAAGTGTAATCACGAGTTAAGAATTCAATAAATCCGATAACCAATCCAAACCTCGTCCATAGTCACTTTATAGCGTGACAGTATTTTTGACCACAAAAAAAACCTTCACACCTGGGATGTGACGCCGTGTAGTCTTGTACAGATTTAGAACTCTGCTTGCTGCTCGCTTCTCGCCATTACTTGCTCGGTTTACAGTTCGGTCCTGAAGATGGGGGCACTCCGTTCCTCCGATACATCACAAATTCTACCGGACTACACGGTGTCACATCGCAGCAGAAAGTTGTGTGCGCTTGATAGCCACCGACGTGAGAACCCCAAATCCAAACTCTACATCTATTTATAATTCCAGATTAAATTATTTTCGGCAAATCGTTCCTAAATGACGTGAGAACCCCAAATCCAACCTCTACATCTATTTATAATTCCAGATTAAATTATTTTCGGCAAATCGTTCCTAAATGTCATGAAATAATCTTCCGCAACTGGGTGTTTCACATTTATTGTTCATGTCATAAATTTCTACTCCAAATAAACTGCACTAGGCGTAACAGTCAACTCTTCAAAAAACATCCACAGAAAATGTATTTACGGACTGTGTACGTACTATACAAACTCCTACGAAACATTTTCATATATAAAGGATGCTATGTTAGGCTATACACTGAACTCAAGATAATTCAGTAGAATGTCTAGGGACGAGCTGGGGTTCAATCTCATCTCATCTCTTCACCACAACCGACTACAGGCGAGCCCAGTCTTCAGTCACCAGGTCCTGTGGACCCTTCACCCAGCGGAAATACAATCGAAGTGAGATCATCACTCCATCTAGTGAGACAACTACCAGGGCCTGTAACTGTCCAGTTCCGCTGTACGCCTTCATGCCGTTGGGGTTAGTCTCAGGCACAATTTTAGCCTCGCATGTTAAACCCCTTCACTCGGTCTAAATTAGTTCTCCTGACAGCTTTCTTAACATTCCAGTTTTGCTTCAAGGTCGAAAACAACTTCTGTAGAAGTGGGCTGCAGAGTACCGAGAATTCCTTCCTGAACAATCAGCAAGAGCCGGGATAGCGCAGTCGGAACAGCGAGTGGCTACGGGCTGGACGACCGAGGGGTCGGAGTTAGAGTCCTGGTGGGGGCAAGAATTTTCACTTCTCCATGTCGTCTAGACCGGCACTGGGGGCCAGCCGATTATCCAATGGGTACCGGGGGCTCTTTTACCCTGGGGGTTAAGCGGCTGGGGCATGAAGCTGACCACTTACATCCAACTAGCGACGAGGTCAAGAAAACGTGGATCTATACATCTACTTCCCCATACGTCTTCATGACGTAGTGCTTAATTAGTTAAGCACAGGGACCACTTAACATTTACGTTTTTTTACATTCAACAACACTTCATAGTCAGTGGGGACAGCTGTGAGACTTCGACTTAACACACAATGGCCGGGTGCATCTGCACGTGCGCAAGTTTCATCTCAAAATTCATGAATATGGATCCCTATTATAACTTATATGAATAAAGTCCATACACTATTGCCATATTTCTTTAAGGCCCATTTCAATATTATCTTCCAATACGTGCTCCATGTGCTCTCCCCCACCCCCATTCAGCATGCCTTCATTACACCGAAGAACGATAAAGACAAAGACCTTCCCCAACTTCAAATTGTGTAATATTTATTTACAATGTTTGTGTTTCGTATCCGTTTACAAGTATGACACAGCAGTACTGTGGACGTGTTTGCTTATACAGACGCCCATAATAACCACATACGCTTATACCGTATTATACCTACAATCTGCAGTACAGCAACATAATTCCGAAGCTCCACGCAACCTCAGCCGTACAAATATTGCCCACTCCCTCCTTACATTCTGAGAACCGAGCCACGGGGAAGAAAGGCGAGACCGATCGCAGACGTCACAAGCACAGCCCTCGGAAAAGAAGACATGGTGGTACGCATGTATTCGGGACGAAGGGCCGTAAGGAGGGAGCAATGCAGCACGTAGACCCTTTCTAGGTAATGGCCCATACACAACAAAAGAGGAACGCATCATGTACGCAGTGATGTCACGTAACAGTAGTAGAGACGTTGCACTGATCACACAGAAAACACCGTTCCTCTGTTTCTCTTTACGGGTCGTTGCCTAGTAACGGTCGTTGTCTAGTTATTTCGACATCATTGCCTAGCAAAGGGGGATACATGCCATAATACGTAATATGAAGCAAATACTGCACATCAATCACAGAGTTTAAATGACAGAAAATAAATTCACACAGAAACGCTTGACATTTCCTTTAGTGTCTATATAGTGTACCATTCAGACATACGTTGTGAAATCTGAGTCATGTGACAAGTTTAATAGTGGTCTGCGTGACTGAAGAAGTATGGTTCAATTGTGGAGACATGGAACCGGCAGTGAAGCGACAGCTGTAAGAATACGTTTGCTTCTATGGACATAGGATAGACAACCTTATCCCGCGGTACGACACATTGTGTGGGGGGGGGAGGCGGTATTGCATAGAAAACAGTATACGAGTCGCGCAATGATGTATTATCCATACCGAAGATTCAATCACCTCACGATAAACGACCTATGAACGTTCTGACAGCCCTTCATATTTTCCACATAAATTATAGTCACCAACGAGGTAAATAATTCATATAACCTACATCTTCTCCTAAGAGCGTTCTGAATTAATGAGTATGAAAACCAAAGCGTACAAAACAATGGGATTTGCTGTGTACTTCAACTACGAAGAACTAGGAACAATTTGGATTCACAATATGGGCCAACGGCTGCGCAGAAAAGGAAATGCAGTCAGGATATACACACTAACTGCAGCTATAATTAACATACAGGGTCCTTAAAAAGTGTATGTCTATTGTATACTTTATGTAATTTAAATATTTATGTTGCAAAAGAAAAAAAAACAGCCAATTATACGTATGAAAGTTTTGAGGTTTTCACGACGGTTACTATGAAGAAAGCAGTCTTCTGGGATGCGGCGCCGTGTAGATATTGTGTTAACCGACGTTTCGGAGGAACGTATCGCCTCCATCTTCAGGGTAGAAGAAAAAAGAAAATCAGCGAGCGAGGAACCAGCGTGGAACATCGGTTAACACAATATCTACACGGCGCCACATCCCAGAAGACTGTTTTCTTCATAGTCACTGCCGTGAAAACCTCAAATCTTACACAGCTGATAAGTTGTCTTATTTTCATCTCACTTCCCTCTTTCTGTCCCCTCTCATGCCTCACCTCACTCCCGCCAGCAGGCATGATGGGTGTCCGCTCCAGTGACTCCACAAATTACAGTCGCTGCAAGAGTTTCAGAATAGAATCAGATTATTCTGAACCCAATACTGACGTCTCATGGCAATTCTGTTCAGAAGTGCAGCTAGCCTGCATACAATTCCCGCTGTCTCTGCCTTAAGCCTTTAAATTATACGTTTTAAACACTGCTGACAGTTTTTATATGACACAGTTTATATTAATAACAAATAATTACAAAAAATTTACACTCGCGTACGTGGCGATGGTCGGATACAACGCAGAAGCAGGTGACTGGGGTGGCAGAGAAGGGACTGAACTGCCTTCAACATCAGCAATATTAAATACTGTATTTACGGTCACTGCAGTTGATTGTAAAATTTCACTAGAGCTAGTAAGTGGATGTGAGTGTCGTGACTTCTTTAAAAATGCATCCAACTTCAATTGCTTCCCAGCCTCTGACATATACAGTATGTCCAAGTTCTGTTAGGACCGTGTTCATTAAAAATACAAGACGTGAATTCTTTTCAAAATTTCACTCTTTTTATTTCAAAGAGTCTCCTGAATCAATACATAGCTGGAATCGATTGAAAAGTTTTCGAAAACAGTCACTGTACTACTTTTGTGGAATCGCATTTAAAACTGCGGTACATTCCCTTCTGATGTCATGGATGGTGTCGTGACGGTCTCCTTTCATCGCCAACTTAACTTTTGGGAACAACCAGAAATCTGCTGGAGCCAAATGTGGCGAATACGGAGGATGATCAAGGACTGTGATCCCTTTTCTGGCCAAAAAATCGCGCACGATCTTCGATTTGTGGGGTGGGGCATTGTTGTGGCGGAGCGACCAGGAATCTTGCTCTCGATATTCAGGTCGAATTCGAAGAATTCTCGCCCACAAACGACTGAGGACTCCGAGATAATAATCAGAATTCCCTGTTTGACCTTCTGGAAGAAATTCCTTGGGAATGATTCCTTTGGAATTGAATCGAAGAAAACAGCACTGTCTTTAGTCGACTCTTTTGCATTCTCACTTTCTTTGGTTTCGGCTTCTTTGGGCTCAACCACACTGCACTCTGCCGCTTTGTGAGAGGATCATATTGAAAACACCATGTCTCGTCACCGCTAACAATTGATTTTGTAAATTTTGTTCACTTTGGGCCGACCGTAATACGTCTTTGCAGTTTGCAGAGTTCCACTCTGGCATGTTTTGCATCGCCTGACAGCGCGTGCGGTACAAACCGCGCACAGACCCTCCGTTTGCCCAAATCCTCGGTCAAAATTTGACGTACAGTACTTTTTGGTATTCCCAAAAGCTCCTCGAGAGTCTTGCAGAAACACATCTGTCTGATGCAAGGATTTGGGTCACTTTTTTCTCATTTTCTTCAGCGCGACTTGTTCTCGGCTTTGATGCACGTGGAGCGTCTTCAATGTCCTCCCTGCCGTCATGAAATACAGCATACCATCGAAAAATGTTCGAGCGACTCCAAAAATCACTACCGTACACACTTTTCATCATTTCGTACGCTTCTCCGGCTGTTTTGCCTAACTTCAAACAAAATTTAATGTTGGCTCTCTGTTCAACGCAATTTTCCGACAAGCGTCAGAACAGTACTGTTGCATTCAAGGTCAGAACACATGATGCAGCGATGCTTGCGCTTTGAAATTATAGACAGCCACAGCTGAAACTTAAAGAACCTTAACGCCACAACTCGTCAACAGATGGCATTGCAGGGCAAAATTTTAAAAAATGAGTCCTAAGGATCCTGGACACACCATGTAACATGCAACAGCACCTGCGCAGTAGTTCCGCGGCTGGGTCAAATCTCGCCCTCATCATTTGTATTCCTCTTCCGCCACCCACACAATACTCTACTGCCCCTTCTCCCAGTCTCCCATGATCGACTAGGAAGCAATTCACATATTTAAGAAGCGATATTAATTGCAATCGGCCAAAATTACTACTGAGCATTAAAATGAAATCGTATTTTTCCAACTCGCATATAACGAAGAATAACTGTGCCACGTTCATCTGACTCCAATTTACATTTATCTGAAACCACGGCAGGCAATAACACCATCAGGCTGTCGTAAGGCCGTTACACCTTTTCGTCCATGTTCCAGATTTCGCTGGGCCCAATATGCAGATTATGAAGATCTCATTTAAATTATCCCTCCTCCCCAAAAAGCACTGACATTAGCCCTGTTAAAACTGGTCGCTCTAGCGACGCGCGATGCCTCAGATTTGAGCAGATAAAGGCCCTTATGTCTCTTCGAGAACTCTGTACACCGCTTCGCATCTGCCATTTTTACTGCAAACCAAACTTCTACTCAGAGCCATTACGTACTCAAACGCAAACTTTTGCAAGCCTCTTCTTGATAAGCCACAGCAAACGTCTAATGCCACTTTCAAATAACTTCAACCTGTTCGTCTCCAGCAACAAAGAACACCTGACATTAATTATACAACCACTCCCCCATACACCTTTATGGAGTAGTGCTTAATTAGCTAAGCACAGGGAGAACTTTAAGAGCCAAACGCATTACGTATGGGAAATTGTATTCCTTACCTGTTCCCCTTCTCTATTTTCCTGGCGGTAGCGTACTTGGTTGAGGCACTATGCTGCAAGCCGGAATGTTGCGGGATCGATTCACATTGAGGTCAAAGCATTTTTTCAATTGACTCAATCCTTTCAGCCGCACTATGGCCCTGGGGTTGACTCAGCCTTTAACGGAAAGGAGTACCAGGGATATTCCTAGGGGTAGAGGGCGACAGGCGCGTAAGGCTGACAACCTCACCTTCACCTATGAGCCAACTGTCTAAAAAGTGTGTAAGCCTAGACATCTCACAACCCCATGGGCCTCCACGGCCTGTTACAGGAGCAGTTTCACCTTTTATCTCTTTACTTACTTTCCTAAATCAAAATTAATTGAAAAGTAACACAAACCATACTAAATCTTATCATGCTGAAGCGGGGTAAGTTGGAACAGAAGGCCAATCTGTCCCGTAGGAAACACAGCAGACAGTCCAAAAAACTTAATTCTGAAGTTACTCTTTTCTCAGAGCATACTGGTATTATCTCTACCAATTATCAGCTACTTTCAAAAGCAGGTACGTTTACTGTCACCGTGCCAGCTTCCACGTGTAGGCAACTATAGCCAGTCTGCCCTAGAGCAAACACAGATCCAGATTCTTTTGACGAGAACGGTTAACGCAATAAAAGAGAAATAATATCCGGCTGGGCAGTATGATAGCTAGAGTGCAATCCGCGAACAAGTCAAAGAAGGACAGGCATTACTTTCATAATGACCTATGTAGTCACTGTATGCAGGTGTAAACCTACAGAGAACAGTCCCAAAGTCAACGCGCCATCCCGAACAAAGGGCATTTCCGTGGAGGGCTGCCAGCTGGATGCAAGAGCAGCCAGTATCGATCGTCCCGCGCTTTGCTCCTGCTAAGTCTCCGTTATAAGCGGAGCCCCAAACTTGTTCTGCGCCTTCTGGTGCCAAAGTGAGCCTCCCAAAAGCAACAGATGGGCAAGTATCTTCTCACCGCATGATCAAATTGGATGCACAATTTACAGCACGATTCTCATTAATAAAACACATGGTGTCACGGTTGGGGATCGCAGTAGCATTGTTGGTCGAGACACTATGTTACAAGCCGGAAGGTCGCGGGTTCAATTCCCGATTAGGTCATGGATTTTTCAATTGACCTAATCCTCCCAGTCTCACTATGGCCCTACAGTCGACTCAGCCTTTGGCTGAAATGACTACCAGGAATCTACCTTTGGGGTAAAAGGCGGCCGGCGCGTAAGGCTGACAACCCCACCGCAATCTGTGAGCCGTCCACAAAATGTGGGAGCCTCGACGTCTCACAATCGTATGGGTCTCCACGGCCTACTACAGAGATACCTTCATCTTTTTTTTTTTTTTTACCTTAGTGCTTGGCGGACACCGGTACCAAGTTTGGCACCAACTAGATACCGGCCGACAACGGTGATTATAGAATCTGTCTATATTAACATAAGAATCACTTGACAATTCAGCTCTTCACCTAGTTAGTTAGTTAGTTATTAGAGAGGGTGGGTTTCCCCATGCACCTAGACCTGTAGTGGTCCATTGTGCTTCCCTCTATGATTTCTACCAGTCTCTATATCCTACCGATATTGGTACTTACCATCAGTCCCGCCCAGCCAGCGAGACCGGCTCTACTGGCCGAGAAGTATCTATAATGCTTCCCCCATCTACCGGAGGTATTAGTGACTGCTGTTGGGCGGGAAACGTCCGCAATTTTGGCTCAGTGACCTCCTTTGGAGGTATGAGGTTCTTTTACGTGCCGTAAAGCTACGACACGGGACCCACGGCTTAAAGTCCCTCCCGGAGGACTTGTTCCCTGAATTTTTCCGCCCTTAAAAATTCGACGACCTCCGCCGGGTATGTGAACCCGCGTACTACGAGTCATGAGGTGGGAACGTTACCTCTAGACTACGGAGGCCGCTAGCTCTTCACCTAGCCACAATGTCCTCCCTTAGACATATTCCAGCTTCCTCCTCCCAATACCAAATAGTGAGAAATACACTATCTGTTATATTTGATTTCCGATACCGCTTATCATCATTGCTTTTATCTGTGACGTACATAAAACCCGCCAGTCACAAACAAAAGAAATGACATTTCTGTCGCTCTCAAAGCAGACACGCGCAAACCAATATGTGAAGAGCTGCTATGACTGTATAGTAAGCAGAACCGGAGCATCGAGGGCTGGCAGGGACACTTCAGGCCCTTAAGAAACTTCTTATGCAGATTTGGCAGAAGGTCGTGGACGATTCTCCAACCCTGTTAGGGGCACAGCGCTACACGGACGTAAGTTATCGCCATTCTACGCATTCCACATTTTCCATCACCGAAGCTAAAGCTTAAGATGACGTACTGTTGATGTCACTAGATGCCCATATAAGCAGACCTTGAATTGTTCGGCCATGAGTGGCTTCTTCCCACATGCTTACGCACAGGCTGATTAATGCATCTCGTCTCGTGGTGAGAATGCTGTGCGCCATAAACTCTTCTTTCTGACGCGAGGGTTGAATGACTATGGTAAAGTGACCATTCGTCCTCGATTTCCGGGGCAGTCCCAGAAATAAGACTTACGTACCGGACTTATTTCTTGTTCCCGAAAAAAAAACCGGGATAGCTTAGTCGGTATAGCGCTAGGCTATGGTGTAACCAATCAACTGAGACTGTTTACAGCGAAGCAGAACCGCGAAATATTTGCAAATCAGCGAGCTATGTTAAGAGGCGGTGAAGGTTTGGATAAGAGAAACTTCGTTAGTTAAGTTTAGCGTTACTACAATTCAGTAGAACTTTATACTTCTCTGCTATACGAGATGACGCCACTTCCTGGTAATTTACTAGTACTGAAAATATTTGTGGGAAACAGAAGCTGTAGCTATTGGCAAGTGCACAAAAGGGTCAGCACTAGCTGTGGAAACTACCGTTGATACTACAGACACAACGCGACGAACAATTTATCCCGCAAATGGTGAAGAAGTTACTAACTTATGTAGTACAAGATGGTGAAATAACGAAAAGAAATTTCAGAATAACAAAATAATTTTATGATACCGCTTTATCTTATTTAGAGTTATGGAAAACGAGGATTTATTGGATCTCTTGAATAAGATGCCTAGAAGGGAAAATTCTGGCAATGAAATTGATATTCTGTCCTCAGAGTGCCCCTCCTCTAAGAAACGGTCTGAAGTGTGTGTGTATTTGAAAGAAAACATAGTACCCCATGTCAATATGAAGAAGGGTGTAAAACCCTCTATTGCCTGGAAGCAGTTCATCCACCAAAAGAGTGTTTTCCCGCGTGAACTGCATCTGATCTGAAGAGAAGTCTCGAGATCATGTGGACATAATACAGGCCATTTTAACAGCGAAAACGAAAATTGGCTTCTCATGTGAAGCTTGTAGTGAAAAACTCGCACCAAATCCTGAAGTGCTGAAGGAGACAAATTCTTCTGATATTATCACGCCTTCCAAGGACATCCTCTTCAAAATAACCAAGGCAATATCAAAATAAATATACCTTAGATGTTACATTATCATATTATTACGTTTATAGTTTCAGTGCGTAGACTAGTTCACTAGGGGCACGCGGTAGCGTAGTTGGTTGAAACACTGTGCTACAAGCCTGAAGGTCGCGCGTTCAAGTACCGATGAGGTCACTGGTTTTTTTTCAGTTGACCTAATCCTTCCAGCCGCACTATGGCCCTGGGGTCGACTCAGCCTCTAACAAAAATGAGTACCAGGAATGAATTAAACACTTTTCCTGGGGAGTAAAGCGCGGCCGGCGCGTAAGGCTGATCTTTGAGCCGATTGTCTAGATAACGTGGGACCCTCAAGGTCTCACAACCCTATGGGACTTCAAGGCCTGTTACAGGGATAGCTTAACTTTTAGGCTAGTTCTCTACATTTCATATACGAGTATACTATCCTATCACTTTCATTATATATATAGCTATAGTTCACAGACCTAATTTATATTTACTGTCAAATAACATGAATAATATATAAAATACAAAACTTTGGGATGTAGTATGTGCCATTTAAATGGAAACTACCTCCTCAGTCTCCCGCCAATGACTACAGAGTGACTGTCCTCGAAAATGCCAAGAAAAAATTGTTACTTCACTTTAAGGAAATGTCCCAATAATCATTAAGGCAACAGAACTCTATGGGAAGTTTGCTTAATTTCGCATACCGAGGCACCGTTGCTGATAAGTGCTGAGTTCTGACTACGACTAATGCAACTTGCACTCCAGGATGTACACGCCATTCTTTGTGTCAGCTGAGTGACAGGAAATGTCGAACTTATATATCTCATTCAAATACTTCGCAGTCTTGCCTCTTAGGGGCGTTCTGAATGCGGAAGATTTCAATAAAATAAGTGTATATACTACTTATATGTTCTAAATATTATATAGTATCGTATGCCGTAAGCATTTCATAATTACTGGCCACTGTTAAAGCATAAAGCCCGTCACGTTTTACTGGGGTTGTGTCTAACTTCGCCCAGTAAGCGTTGCCTTAATTTCGCACTGTGCGAAATTAGTCTCGTCACGTTTTGCAGCACTCTTCCATAAAGCCAAATTGATCGTTACAGATGGATCTAAGAAAACATTTAACACGTGGAAGGACAAGATGTGGTAATAATAGCCCTTACGAACAATACAATTCGGTTATTCCGAGCCTCCAAGATACTGAGGTGCCAAAATCAACCGTTAAAGAAAAATTAAAAAAGAATACAGAGCAAAACATTGAAATATCAGTAAATATTTGAATAGCGTGAGCTCAGTCTGCAGCCAGCTGCTCAGGCTGGTTCCTTGCTAGCGGATTTCTTACACCCTGAAAATAGAGGGGATACGTTCCTACGAAACGTCGGTTAACACAATATCTACATGGCGCCACATCTCAAAGACGGAATTCTTCACAGGCACATAGTGTTCCTAATTTCGCATATCTTGCGATTTCTCTTTTTTGATCCTGTACCAACTTTTACTTCAAGATAAGAAACAGAAATACCTTCACGAATAGGGACGCACCGGCACCCAGGAACGTATTCATACCGTTCGTGGCATATGAATGTCTATGGTTTATGTAGGCTTATTTCTTCGTCGGGATCGCATGTAAGCCCATACCCTGATCGAGCCAGGTGCTGTAACCGTTTAACAAAATACTATACGTAGGAAGTTGAACAATGAAATCTCAGCACCTGGGTGCTGAAAGAGTTTGTTCCCAAGAAATAAATTTGACATATGATCTACTGCAGACACCTGCCTACAATATATTTCTTGCACATACTTAGAATGTGCAAATAAAAGACAAAACCGATGCTCGGTAAGTATCTTCTAGGTCTGTTGTGGGGCTTCTAGCTTTGGCTGATGATATTGCACTTATAGATAAAGGGTTACATGACACGGGTCTTGTGAAAACCAGAGAAGCCAAAATTGTGTAGGTGGAGCGTACAAATTTAAAATCTGCATGTTACGTATAATCCTCGACCTTAATGAAATATATCAGTCTACTGTATCATGTCTTTCCCCGTAATTATGAACGGACTATAACTATAGCACTATCGCTAATTCACACACTTTGCAGTTCACTACAGCATGCACCGAGTCTTTTCTGTCTGCTCTGTTTTCACAAGTCGTTGCCCGATAACGGCCTCCAAAGACCGACATTCCACTTATTCTATGTTCCCGAACTATCCCCATGCATCAGCTAGCAGATTCCAACAGCAACGGCTCACAAGGAATGAACCTCAGCAGTCCTCTAATTCACTCACTCACTCACTCACTCACCAACCACTTCACTTAACTACACGCGCTCCACTAATTGTGATGCTAATAACATATCCCACCGGACTGCACAGAAAACACCGCTTTCCAGCCAGTCCATTTGTTCACATTGGGAATATGTTGCCTAGCAACGGGTGTCACCAACTAGAAAAGGGTCTACAGTTACAATATTTGTCTCTGAAGGTACAGGAAACCGTGGGAAACGCTGGATCAAGCGCGATAAAGGGAGGAGGAGAATGTGTTGAAAGATGATAACCACCTGAGAGATCTGTATCGCCATTTTGTTCATTCTCACAATGCACGCCATCGCATCGAATCCTGAGGCTGTTGCAGCCCGTCCACATTCTCATCCTCATACTCACGCCGAACGGACTGACATGGCAGTAATGCCCTGATTAGGCGAACACCGCCTCTTCCCAATTCATCATTCACCTATCTTCGTCCCACTATATGAAACTACACGAGCAGCTTAGCTACTAGTTGTGTCTGAAATATCCCATGCCTAGTTCTGCGAATTGGTCTCTTCCCGGCAGGTTTTCAGAGTAGAACTACGTACGCATTCCCACTCTTTCCCGTGGGTGCTGCACGAGTCACCCATATGATCCGTATTCATTTGAAAGCCCCACTAATACACCATATGACGAGTACAAATTACGGATGTATCATTTGGCTTCTACAGTTTTCTGCACTCTCCTGTCCTTCAGGCGCTTGTAATCTATGGCACTCTCTTGGGGTGAGAAACCGTTCCACCCTTATATAAAACAACAGCCAGAACTATACGCCCCATGTTCATATAAACCTCCCCGTATTCTTAGCCTCAAGCTAAACTCATCACTCTCTATTTCCTATGCAGTGTGAGGTCACGTTTCACGCCGCCATATTATAATGTGCGTTTGTTATGCTCCGATTTTAAACACGAATATACCTATCTGCATTACTCTGCAGTCGGAAGAAATTTCTACGGGGCTCAATTTTAAAGAATTTATATAACAACTGTCGTATATTCTTGTTATAAAACACACAACCATGCCCTGCTTTTACCTGAGAACTAAATACACCACCAGAAAATTAAAAATAAACAACGCAGCGTTAGTAATTCATTTCTGAAAAGACGGTACACTCTATTCAAGACGGTCGATATAGGGTGCTTCATAAAGGCAGCCTAAAATCTTCAGAAAGTATCTCCAATTTCAAAGAAGGTCTTTCGAGTATAAAAGAGTCATCATGTCTCGGCTCTCTGCACTCTGCAAACACCTGCACATTCATGTAGTACATACAGACAGTTACATACTGCCTGCAGCTAACTGGGTTGAAGCGCGCTGCGAGAAGTCACATTTTGCTGGGCCAGTGCAGAAAAGAGCACTGACAGGAAATTGAGAAAACAGGACAACCGTCGAAACTATGATGCAGTATCAGAATTGGCCAAATTAATTCAACAGACGGTGCTGCTTAAAGTTGCTGACAGGTTTTCCAATACTGCCGTTGCAATGCGCCAAACTGCAGCTACATATTCCACTGTCTCCTGTCATCTTGAATCTGATGCGTTCAACTTGACTGCAGGCAGTTCCATGTGGACGAAAACGTAATATATATATATATATCCCACAAACCGGTCTAGAAAACCGAGATTAACGTCCGTGGGGATTCACTGTGCTGACCATACGAGATCATCTATCCGCTACAGTTGGCACTAACTTCGCCCACAAGCAGCGGTCGCTCGGTCAGTATAGTTCGCCTGCTGACTACAGGCCACGGAGTTTTTACCCCACCACAAGGTATTTAAAACTGCTATACTTAGAATCATATAAGGGTACCATAAAATCGACAAGTCATAGAACAAAGGCTGTTCTTTTAGCTCATTACCATTTTGTAAGTCTATCAGTTCCGCATCAGCATCAAACTATAAAGAACAAATCACCAGCTAATTTCATTTTCTGCTTCCTTTAAATCGTCAACAGAATTCTTTGCGCAGTTTGCTAAGAATGTTACTTCAATTATCAACTGCACTAGAACTCGTATATACAGAGGAGAACAAAATAATGAAAACACTAAGAAATTAAGGAATACAATTCGTGTTGGTGACACTGAAAAAAAACTTCAGATTGCAACACTGAATTTTGTTTACGCTCTGTATTGCTCGTGCCAGTGTTGTGTTGTGTTGTGTTGTGTTGTGTTGTGTTGTGTTGTGTTGACTGACAGCCCGTGCAAAAGAATCGGAAAATGGGAGACTTGTCCGACTTTGAAAGAGGACAGATCGTTGGTTGGCGTTTAGCTGGAGCATCTGCGATAAAAACTGCCGCATTATTAGGTATATAATGAGCGACAGTTTCTAAGGTTATGTCGGCATACACGAATCATAGGGGGACAACATCAGTGAAGAGGGACAGTGGGCGAAAATCAACACTGACAGAAAGAGACCGTCGTATAGTGAGGAGAATTGTTTAGAAAAATCACAGAACTACTCCAAAACAGGTGACAGCAAAACTGAATACGTATTCATCAAGTAGTCGCCGTTTCCACAAAAACGCCGGCGTGAGCTTCGCAAATCCAATATCCATGGTAGAGCTGCAGTTAAACCTCTGATTACTGAAAGTAATGCTCAGATGCGTAAACGATGGTGTCACGACCATAAAACCTGGACATCAGGCAAGTGAAAACGCGCGCGTGGTGTGGTTAGAGGCGTCCTTCACGCTGTTCCTTACATCAGGAAGACTTTAAGTCTGGAGACCACACAACGAAGCCTACAATCCGTAATGTCTGGTTTCAACAGGGAAACACGGGAAAGTTGCTGTGAAGGTTGGGACAGCAATATCGTGGTACAGTATTCTGTCGGTCTCATTATTACCCTTACTGGTCTAATTACTGCAAGGGAGAAATTGGACAGGCTGGGTAATCAGATGCGTCTCATGATTCAGACGTTATTTCCGAACAACGGCGCAGGTTTCCAAGACGACGGAGCCTCCATTCAAACAGCTGGAACTGTTCAGTCATCGTCTGAAGAACATGAAGGTGAACATCAAAATCTTTCTTGGCCAGCACAATCACCAGGTTTGAACATCACTGAAAAACTGTGGTGTTTTGGAGACTAGAGAGAGGAACAGATTCCCACTTCCAACATCTGTAAAGCAACTTGAAAATGTTTTTTAAGAAGAATAGTATAAAATTCTGCTAGAGACTGTTCAAAACTTGTACGAGTCCATTCCAAGAAGGGCTGCGGCTGTATTCAAGGCATTATATAAATAAAGAATTGTGTACAGTATCTGTAGTGTTTCCAACATTTTGTTCAACTCCCGTGTGTGTGTTTTCTGTTCTTCTTGGAGTGGGTACTGTGCAAATATATATTGTGGCATGCAGCACCGCTGCTAAACGACCGCAAAATAAGCAACTATACAAAACCGTTGCTAAGTAACAGCTCCCCAAACAAGCATGTCTCCAGGGCAACTGCAGTGCAACAGTGGAACGGTGTTTTCTGTGTGTCCGTGCCGAGTTGTAATAAGCAGGACAAGTTAGGAGTTACAATTAGATAACCGCTGTGGTTGAGTTGTTGCGAGCTGCTGCTGTGAGAAGCTGATAGGTGAGGCCACGGAAAGTTCGGGAACTTAAGAGGAAAGGGAACATCCGCAGTTGGAAGCCGCTACCGAGCAGCTGCTAGTGAAGCCCTAGTGTGTCCTATAGTGATTTGTGAAGTGTGCAGAACAGTGACAGCATAATCCTTACGTGTAGTTACTAGTTGTAAGAGTTCAATAAATCCGATAACCAATCCAAACCCCATCTATAGTCACACTTAAAGTGTCACTATTTTAAACTTTCGAGAACTAAAACAGACGCGTAAGACTGAGGTTCTGGTGGCGTGACTATGAAGAACTGTCTTTTTGGATATGACGCCGTGCCGTGTAGGTTATGTTTATCGATGTAGCCTTGAAGTGTAACGTAAGGCAGCATTAATCAAAATCAATTTTGTTCTGAAGGCCCGTACTGCTACAAGTAACTCGTGTGTAGGGAGATTCTGTCACTCAAGAAGAACCACACTTCGCTTCCTGAGCGTTCAAAAAATGTCAATGACGTTGCCGCGTGAGTTTTCCAAATCTCGTCCTTCTGTTGTGGGAACACAACGCCTTAATGTTCCATGTCCAAGGGCAATAGTTATGCCTCACACGCTCTTCAGGACTGTACTTAGGCTCAGTTATAAAACAATGAAGCCTTGCGGAGAGCCCACATGAGTAAGTTCAGTATCCAAATCTTGTAACAGGGACATGAACTACCGATTTTCACGTCTCGCAACTGTGCTTGTCGCATGATGCACATTGAAAGTGTACCTAATGGCGAACCAGCACGGATTAGGAAACGTTTCATGTGTCGTTACCTTCCATCACTTTTGAAGGCCCAGGATTTTCATCTGTCAAATTTGGTGATTCATCTGTGGCCACGCCGATTAATTTGTTCCACGATATCTTGTGTCCTGTAAGAGTTTCTGATGGCCTTCTATACAAGTCCTGAACAGCTGCTGAGCCTTTCATACTTTCCACAGAAAACAGTTCAAACTCGCCGTTCACTCCCGTACAGACATTACTGACGAGGCCAGGTTACTTGCGTTAGTACTGTCATGGGCCGCGCCATAGCTCAAGCGGTTAGTCGCTGGCTTCCCACCGCGGCGGCCCGGATTCGATCCGGGTCTGGTCAAGCGGGATTTGTGGTGGACAAAGGGGCGCTGGGGCAGGTTTTCTCCGAGTACTTCGGTTTCCCCTGCCAATCTTCATTCCACCAATTGCTCCACAATCACCCTCACCTTTCATCTAGGGCTGGTACAATAGGCCAGAAGTGGCCGCAGTACAAGGGACGTAGTCCCACCCCACAAGCAATAAAAAAATATACTGTCATCCAAACACAAAGGAGTACACGAACATACGAACTGTATCAATTGTGTTGATAACTACTGATTTCTTCCATGCGACAAATTCTGTATAAACTTATATTCACAAGTATTGTTTCTTCCTTGGGTAAAATGTCTCGGCTAGACACACCGATTCACAAATTCACTCCCCCGAACAGTTTGTTGTCCTCAGATACGTTACACGCCACTAAAAAACTTGCGCGAGCCCGTTTCCTGAAACTTGGTTCGCGATGTCAGAATATTTTCATGCTTCTTTCAAACTGACCACGAACTGTCTGGTTTCCTTCGTTCGTGCACTAGAAAACAACCGGGAAATCACCCTTCAGACTTTGAACTTTGTGGAGTTTGAGGTTGAAATCCCAGACAATGGAAATTGTGTCAACGCAAATTACGCACAAAGCGAAAGAGCCTACATATGTGAATATTTCTGCTGTTTACTGGCGCCAGTAGTTCAGACTGTAGGTTTGTATGATCGAATGATTTCAAGTTCTGCCTGCGCTTAATTACTTAAGCACGATACCACGAAAACACGGGGGGAATGGAAGTACAGTTCCATCATTTTTGATTTCGTTACTAGATGGAGGCAAGTGGCCAGTTTCATGCCCCGGCCGATTTACCTCCAGGGAAACGCCCCCGGTACCCATTGGATAGGAGGCTGGCTGCGCCGCAGAGACGGTCTGGACGCTGTCTAACGTCGTCAACTGTGCATACGACACGTCACTGAAAGAGTTTACTATAGGTTGCTCTGTGACGAAGCAATGACGACTCGTTACCAGGCACTTTCTTCCACACACTTGTGTAACATTTTAAACAAATTGGAAGCCTTAGTTGGCCAGGAAAAACGTGCAAGTTACATTTCATACTCAACTATACTGCGGTCGAGCATAAGCACAGTGAATGCTCCGATATACAGGGCGTTCAATGAAGGACGAAACTTCGCAACACCGTTGACCGGGCCCAGTATTCCTCAGATTGCTACTGTAACTGTAACGGCGCGCGTTTATCAGCGCTAATGACTCATTCTGCTATCAGCAGTTACAGTAGCAATCTGTGAGGAATGTTGGGTCGGGTCAGCGGTGTTGCGAAGTTTCCTCCTTAACTGAACGCACTGTACTACTAAACATGAGCGTGAGGGGTATGGTCCTCTGGTTGTAAAGCCACACAGTTCAGAGCGTGCTTCTGATGGCTTCGTCTTCGATCCTGAAGATGGAAGAGACATATTCTTCCGAAAGGCCAAACTATTTCCGAATTACACGGCATTACAACCAAGAAGACGTACTGTTCTTAGTTACGGCTGTGAGATCCTTATATCCAACAGGAAGTAAAGTTGTCTCTGTGCTTATGCACCGACAATGAACGGGGTGGGTCTGTACTTGTACAGGAAAGTTCCACGCATTCGAGACCTCAGCACCAGATGAAGTTGAGAGCTCAGCTTTAAGCTTCTACCATCTTAATCCTTAGAGGAAGATCGTGAATACCCAGAGGATAGAGGCGTGGTCCAAGAGCTAGCGAAAAAAATGTATACGACTCTCTTGGGAAATTAACTGCTACCTTCTAGACCTCCGTCACTACAGCGATACAGCTCTCTGGCTCTAATTGCGCATTTCCAATTTATCACATTCAGCCTACAACTTAGATCAAGCAGCCAGATCTTGTAATGATACTACAGTATACATAAAAGACAAGGCAGGCAACGGAGACTGTTTGTATCCAGTCTGTGTTACCTGTCAGTGTTACTCTTCGCGTGTTCAACAGCACAATGAGAGAGGAAATGAGAATATAATCGCACCGGAGCTTGTAGCTCAAAGAGGCATTATCGATCGCCCTGTGGACACTCTCAGCATTAATTCTGCCACAGATCTCGACTGTAAATACGCCTATCACACAGACTTTAGTTTGTTTATTAGTTAATTTAGAAACGATATTGGCACAACTAGTCTTGAAATCCCCCGTCGTTGATGTACCCAAAAGTTTATTAGCATTAGCGTTAGTACCACTAGCGGTCCCCATTCTCACTCAAATGAATTCAGCCCATACCTTACTTTTATATTGTTTCTTTAATAACCCTGTCACACTGGAACTGTTCTCATTAAATTAAATATAGGCATGCTTATCTCATCCTCCCATGCACACTGCATGCGCTACTCAACTCAACTTTCTTCATCTAAGCCCTTTAGTAATAATTAGTGTAATGCACAAACCATGCAACTGGTCATCATACAATTACATCCTGCCTCCTGTTAGTTCCAGAGGTAGAGTAGTTGGTTGAGGCACTATGCTACAAGCCGGAAGGTTGCAGGTTCAAGTCCCGATGAGGTGGATTTTTTAATTGACCTAATCCTTCCAGCCACACTATGGCACTGGCGTCGATTCAGCCTCTAACAGAAATGAGTACCAGGAATCTTCCTTGGGGATAAAGGGCGGCCGACGCGTAAGGCTGACAATCTTACCGCCATCTGTGGACTGTCTAGAAAATGTGGGAGCCTCGACGTCTCACAACCCTATGGGCCTCCACGGCCTGTCAGAGGTATAGCTTTGCCTTTCTAACCTTTACCTCCTGTTAGTTCCAGCATCTTAGGTCCAAAAATTCTTCAAATGGGGTAAAGACAGTGAATTATCAATTGGAAATGATGAGGCATTTGCCGTTGAAGACAGCAGAAAGAGGTGATACGAATAACCCAGTGGTAGCACGATTGAAAGAACGTCAACTGCTGTGGCTATTTGTGTGCGTTCAGGAACCACTTTCTCACAATATCATTCTCAAAGTTGTGTATTTTGAAGTTAGATGCAGTACAGTATCAAGTACTTAACATTATGGGGGGCAGGACGGAAACTTTAACAGTAATCACTCTAACATCCAATAGTATTTAAAGTGATGTTAAAATGCTATGGAATTCAGTTTAAATAAGCTTCGCAAAAAAGATCGGTCATTCAGGTGTACTCGTACCTATCTATGGACGTTAACATTTCGGTGAGCGTTTTCACAAATTAAAACGTTACACGAATAGGCGGGTATTCACCCCGCAGTAGGCAGGACCTAAGCCACGTTTGTCCAGCATGCAGGCGCGTCGCAGTCACGCACAGCAGTTCTCGTTTCTCGCTTCGCTGTTCTGAATACTGGTCCAATCTGGGAACATGGCGTGGCCGAGATGTGACTGGAGAAGCCGCCAAGTACACACACATCTCCCGACAGCCTCCCTTCAGCTGGCACCCTGACGGGCAAAGGGACGGCCACTTAGTCTGTGGTAACGCTGCGTCAACGAATAACCGCAGCGAGTGCATATCAAAAAATGCCTTCGTGATAGGCGGCTAGTTGGAAGAAAAGCCCGTACATCTGATGTGATGCCAAGCAACTGAGATCTGCAAAGAATCCCATCGCGTGTATAAGCGCAGCGCGACGCTACCACAAACGAAAGACCTGTCAGTACATATAACTCCGTACTATGGGTAATCTGAGCGGCCTCCGTAGTCTAGAGGTAACGTTCCCACCTCATGACTCGTGGTACGCGGGTTCAAATACCCGGCGGAGGTCGTCGAATTTTTAAGGGCGGAAAAATTCAGGGAACAAGTCCTCCGGGAGGGACTTTAAGCTGTGTGTCCCGTGTCGTAACTTTACGGCACGTAAAAGAACCTCATATCCCCAAAGGGGATCACTGAGCCAAATTCCAGGACGTTTCCCACCCAACAATAGTCTCTAAGGCCTCCGATAGATGGGGGAAGCATTATAGACAACGCTAAGCAAGTGGCCGAACTCGCTTGCTCGGCGGGACTGATGGTCCGCACCATTTATTGGTAGGGTACAGAGAATGGTAGAATATCATAGAGGGAAGCACAACAGATCAAACTGGTCGCGGTGCATGGGGAAACCCACCCTCTCTAAATAATAATAATAATGGGTAATCTGATACTTCCATAAAGAAATGAATGTAGCCGAGATCCGGTGTCATGGATTCCCATATCTGGAACAAACAACGCAGTTAGGCTGGCGAGAAGGAGCTGCGGTGGGGCCAGGGTGCATAGAGTTCCACCTGCATCAGGCAAAGGCCAAGTTGTACCTGTGCTTAAACAATTAAGCACTACGCCATAAAAGCGTGTGGGGAGTGGATGTACAGATCCACATTTTCTTGACCTCGGCACTAGCTGGAAGTGAGTGGTCAGATTCACGGCCCGGCCGCTTTACCCCAGGTACCCACTAGATAGGAGGCTGTGTGGGACCCCAGGGCCGGTCTGGGCGACATGGAGAAGAGAAAATTCTTGACCATACCTGGACTCGAACTCCGACCTCCTCAGGCGTCCAGCCCGTAGCCAGTTGCTATACAGACTACGCTATCCCGGTTCCTGTATCAGGTTCGGAATGTATCTGTTGGATACATTCACCTTCATGTTGATATATCATGACGTCTGGCTTATGCGTGTCGCTGTGTCACAGCTTGGTGACACAGGTTCCCTCTCATACAGAGTGGTGGATCCCCTGCAGATCTGCAGCGAAAGCACCGCTGACACCGCTACTGAGCTCTGGGCCTGCAGGTGTAATGGCCAACTTAAGTTTTGACGCTGCGGTAATCGATTTTGGAGCGGACGAAGAAGCGACACTGTTCTGTCTCTACCCCAAGAAGCTCCGGTTAACATACCACATTTCGCAAGGGGGCACGCGTAGTTGGTTGAGGCATTATGGTACAAGCCGGAAGGTCGCGGGATCCAATCCCGATGAGGTCACTTGATTCTTTCAATTTACTTAATCCTTCCAGCCGCACTGTGGCACTGAGGTCGACTCAGCCTCTAACTTAAATGAGTACCGGGAATATTCCTGGGGGTAAAGGGATACCGGCGCGCAAGGCAGACAATGTCACCGTCATCTGTGAGCCGACTGTCTAGAAAATGTGGGAACCTCAACATGTCACAACCCTATGGGCCTCCACGGCATGTTACAAGGATACATTTGCTTTACTTACCACATTTCGCAATAAAAGCGAAGATGGCGAAAGACAAATTATCGGAAGACTATATTATGAAATCAGGCATTTTGCAAAGGGCTGTGCAAAATTATTGTTACTTCAGAACTAATTAAGCATGTCTACATCAATGCGCAGAAAAATCAAATCTCGGCACTATAACTACAAAAAAGTTGTCAACATTCTGAGTTTTGAGTCAAGTAGTGTTATGTTCCGGTAAATACGACAATGCGCACTCAATTCCCCTAAATATCTCGGCAAAACTGACACTGTTCGGGCACTTGTGTCTAGCAGAACAATTCAGATGTTCAGACGGCAGTGCATCCGAAATAAAGTGTGATTTTTCGCGAAAGAGACATATTTTAATGGTTCTGTGTTCGTAATACTTCTGTTGATGCTTTTGTATGCTCGTTATCAACAAAATAAGAGGAAACGTATGTGCATTTACTGTAGCAAATAATTACAAAGAAGCAGAAATCCTATTAGCATATTCTGCATATTGTGATAAACCTTATCTGATGTCACAGTAATTAATATAGTCTCTAGCTCTCGTATATGCAATTTAATTACGCAATGAATATGGTCTACTGACCACATATAATTGCAATGCGACAAAAACTCATTATTTAATCATGAAGGTAGCAACTGCTCTTATAAGCTCAGAGTAAGGCAGATGGCAATTTATCTGGCCACATAGAAAATAGAACAAAACAAAAAGTTTATACAGTTTACAGTTGCGGAACCTTAATGCCACAGCGATATATACTATTACAATCAATAGTTTCGTGGACTGTGGGTTTGTTGCACCATATTACAAGATACTCACATACATACACATATCGCTGTTCGTCTCCTGTTGTGATCCGGGTGAGAAAAGTCTCGTCTATGTCAGCACTATTGATCAGGTCACCGCAAATACACATGCGTTCGTCACGTTGGTCTTGCGTGGAACAGTGTTGGGTAACATGAGACATGTTCAGGTCATCGGACAGAATTCTGTGGCAAGTACCGTGGCTAATCCCTGCTGCTGCGATTTCGTCTACCCTTTGGGAGTGGCTGGCACGAAGCAAAGTTGCAACTTCTTGCATCCAGAATTCAGTTCTGACCGTTCTTGGCCGACCGGTACCCTCATTATCTTTCAAACTGTCTCTCCCTTGTGCAAAACGTTTGTGCCACTTTAAACACAACACTGCGGCCCAAGGCTTCTTCGCCGTACATTTGCTTGATCATCTGAAACGGTTCGCTAGCGGATTCGCCTGATTTATGGCAGAACTTAGCGTTTGTCCGAAGCTCATACTGCGGCATTCTCGATTTCCGCCGCCCGCAGACAACTACCTTTCATAACAATAACTTTATTTCTGAATATATCGCACGCACGCAACTTCTTCTTGCTGGGACGAGAGAAGAACGGACACGACACCATCTCGTGACTCCACGTATCTGCTGTAGTGCATAACAGCGCCACTAAGCGGACAATCCAAGAAATTATTGACTGTACTACGTACATCCCTTCCAACATGTGACATTCTACACTGACGCTGAAAGCGAAATACCTGCATTGTAACACAAGTCGCTGCACTAGTGGCATACCATTTCGACGCACGCAAACCTATACATAATTACCAAATTCAGTTTTGTTTTTCCGAATACGTCCTTGTCTCTGATATTCGCTTTTTGAAATGCAAATTTATTATTTTGTTACTCTTCATTACATTGCAAAAATACTACGTAGAAGGGTCACAAAACTTTTGTACCTATCTGAAAAAAAATGTATAAATTTGTATATCCTGATGAAATGTTCTATGCCCTGCACCGAATTTTTGTACATCGCGCCATATATTATACACAGTCTTCCTAAAGCAACTCTAACCTCAACATTTTGAGTTTCAGAGTGTAACAAACGAACGCCTAAGTCGTTCAACTAAAGGTATACCGCAGGGCGGCCAAACCTGGCGACTTTTACTTCATCAGACAAAAATGCATTGCTGACATAGGCATCGTCACCATTCACATCAAATTACACAGTCTGCTCACGATGTTTCGCAAGCTATTGTAGAAACTTATTGGCTGGGCTGTACATTGCTTAGTCAAGTTCACGTCTCAACTTAGACATTAATATTTGTTTAATTACAATTTCAACTGACAACAATACAATTTCTGCAGTAAAATTGGTTTATTAAACGCGACTTTCTGAAATTTTACTTTATTTCTATTGGCCAATATGTACTGTATTCGTAACTTGCTGCACGGATGGGTGTCACTAACTTTACTGTAGGATAAACGTCGATTAAGACATCCCATTTGGCAAAGTTACGCAGATTCCATTGGTGGGGAAGGGGGAATGTTTAGTGCCGTGCAGTGGCCTTGAGGTGACATCACGGGTGCGGTGCATATTTATTTGTAAATTTATTTTATTTCAAACATTTCTCCAGTTAGCGAACACGTAACAAAAATGTAAAGAAACCGATTTCTGACTCTACAGTGTGAAATCTGTCGTGTGAAAGTAAGTAAGTAAAGTAACAGGCCCTGTAACAGGCGGTGGAGGCCCATAGGGTTGTGAGATGCTGAGGTTCCCACATGGCGGCAAGGTTGTCACCCCTACGCGCTGGCCGCCCTTTACCCCCAAGAATATTCCTGGTTCTCATTTCTGTTAGAGGCTGAGACGACCCCAGGGTCATAGTGTGGCTGGAAGGATTAGGTCAATTGAAAAAATCCAATTACCTCATCGGGACTCAAACCCGCGACCTTCCGGCTTGTAGCATAGTGCCTCAACCAACTACGCTACCGCGTGCCCTCTGTCGTGTGAAAGGCTTTGCAATAAGTGAATTCCCAGGCAAATACAGCACATAAAATAAGATGCAATTTAAAGACGCGTCCACATTACTCGTGCTCGTCGGGAGACTCGTCTGGCTTTTACTTGTGCTCGTAAATCTTCGTCCACACTACTTCAGTTGCTCGCCAGGTTTCGGCGCGTGAGGATCCCTATATTTATTCGTAGTGTGTACAGGCTGTAGTCGTATTTTAATTTATTGGCTACAGTTTTTAAATTAAAAATTTAAAATTTGCTTGTCTCGTGACTTGTCATATCGTCCACATTACTCGCGAGCACAGCGAGTCACACGAGCACGAGTAATGTGGACGCGCCTTTAGAAACGCGTATTCCGCAATGATACATTTTCACTATCGGTTCTATGGCCAATTTCAAGACATCAGGCTGTATGTTACCTAGACAAGCGCGGAACAGCACGGGCTCTCAACACAGTACCATTTGGTAGTGGTGTCCCACATCTGGCTTCTTCTCTCGCCGCTTCTCTTCAGCACTTTCGCGTGGTACACATCTCTGCTTTCCGGAGGCAGAAATCAATACTTGTGTTGGTTCTCACGAATCGAGGTCAGTCACCGAACGGAAAGCGCAGCGCAGCGCAACAGAGGGGGGGACTGAACTCCATTACAACAACAGACCTAGTCCTTGTCCACCAACACGAGTCAGAGACAGAGGTGTCCTTGCCCATCATCAAGCAGCACGCTACCTACTGCGCGGGGTACTGAGCAGGCTTGTCATATGAACGTGGTGGCAATTATGTCCACCCCGTAGCCCGGGTTTGATACCCGTATATACAAAATACAAACCGATGTTAAGGAACTAGTACAAGCAACATCTGGAAATGGGGCACAAAGATGGAGCTTAAAAAAGTAAATGTGTGGGTACGCAGACCTGGAGTGTACGCGACAGCATGGACGGCGTACACAGATAACGAGACGCGCTGCACTAAGGACGACTTCTCCAAAATGGCGAAATGTGTAAACGATTCGAAATAACTGTTTGCAACGAAGTGGCACAGACAGCAATGTGATTTCATAAGCCTCCTTTATTATAAAAAATTATGTAATGTGTGTGTCAACGGTTCCTTGCAGGAAGCGGGCAATAAATTACACACAAGACGGATATTCCGGTACAGGCCTAAAGCGCCCTGCAAAATGGCAATATGAGGTTCCCCACTAAGTAAGCTCGCTTATATCCTGCAGCGCCTGACAGTTTCGTTTCTCCTGTACATCCACTGTGTGCTGGGCGGCTGACGCAGAATACAAACCAACAAGTTAGGAAATGTAGGCATACTGTAAGGATACTGACACGTTTGGTGTCTTGGGCTCGAGATATGTCCAGAAACGTAAACAGATCTCCATGTAAAGTGTCCGTTACTGATCCCCGATTTCTGATGGGGAGACGCGGTAGCGTAGTGGGTCGAGGCACTACGCTACAAGCCGGAAGGTCGACAGTTCGAGTGCCGATGAAGTCATTAGATTTTTCAGTTGATCTAAACCTTCCAGCCGCACTACGGCCCTGTGGTCAACTCAGCCTCTAACAGAAATGAGTACGAGGAATCTTACTGGGGGGTTAGAGCGGCTAGCGCGTAAGGCTGACAATCTCACCGCCATCTGTGAGCCGACTGTCTAGAAAATGTGGCAGCCTCGACGTCTCAAAACCCTATGGGTCTCCGGGGCCTGTTACAGGGATAGCTTAACCTTTTTTTTTACAGCTCTCCGTTGTTAACGGTAACTGAAACGTGTCGACAAATTATAGCATAACTTCTCGATTTAAACTTTCATAAAAAAATCCGTACAGTGATTCTCGTGTCATCAGCACGGAAAGGTACCATGGCAAAGCCAACAGAACATTCCTGCAACGTTTCATTCCAGGATCGAAAGAGTATCGTAACATACAAGTCAACCGTTCATAAAGTTAACCGTCTAAGTACAGAGGGACGTGTTGTTTTACTTCTTCATTGTACAAACACAAATACAGAAGATGTTTGGCCAAGAACATGCATATGACGAGGCCTAGGTATTAGCACCGTAGAAAATCATGAAGTGGAAAGAGTTTGGGATATTTCTTGATACTGCCTCATCATTCGCATGGAAGGGCTGGGTTGCGTGGGCAGCTGGTTCGCAAGATAGAAATGACTTCAAGTACCTCCAGACGCACTTAAGTGGTCGGTACTGCCGTCGCGTTTCATAAAACAGACTTCACTTCAACGTTACCTGTTGGAGGACATTCCAAATAACTGATGCTTCTCAACTTTAATCAATATGTGGGGGCAATGATAAGTGTGTTAATTAAATAGACAAGGAAACATACAGAGGCGAAATTTAAACTGTAGAAAACTGGGACCATCCCAGCATAACACTGACACTCACGAAGAATAACAACAGAGATAAAAACTGCACAGATGAAATTTGTCAGAAATGTGGGTGCATACAGATATATGAAGATCACATCAGGAATTCTAGGGTTAGAAATTAATTAAATATACTTAATTTAAATAAAACACTTAAGAATATTAACTGAACAAACCCCAAGGAATTGAACCTCTCTGTACGCCCGGAACTACAGGGAGGGTTCAACCTATTCAAGAGGGCAAAACAAAATTAGATAAAAATGGAATTTAACCATTACATTTTAACTTTCAGCATACATTATTCAAGACATAACCCACACAAAAAGTTTAGAACTGTAATATCAGTGATAAATGTAAAAATGTTAATACCACAATAACGACATATGTAAGGTAAAGCTGCCTCTGTGCTTAACTAATTAAGCACTACGACATGAAGGCGTATGGCGGGAGTGGATGTATAGATCCACAGCGTAGTCGGTATAGCGACTGACTACGGGATGGAGGAAGGAGGGGTCGGAGTTCGAGTCCGCGTAGGGTCAAGAACTTTCTCTTCTCCATGTCGTCCAGATCGGCTCTGGGGTCCACACAACCAACTATCCAATTAGCACCGGGGGGGAGGGTCTTTCCCCGGGGTAAAGCGTCCGGGACGTGAAGCTGACCACTCATCTCCAACTAGTGCCGAGGTCAAGACAATATGAATCTACGTATCCCGTATACATCCATTTCATACCAACTGATGTAGCAGGTTGAAAATAAAGTAACCCAACATTTTAATATCGGTTTATAATCAACTGTTGCGCTGACGATCCCGAAGTATACCTTTGATACATGATACAGCAGTCACGGATATACCTTGAAATACAGTCCCTTTGTAACGGGTACATCCTTTATTAAACATGAAGGAAAACATTGACGAAAGTAACGTTGTCCCTGTGATTAAGGAAGCGGAAGTACTCTTAACCTCGGCACTAGATGGAAGTAAGCGATCACCTTTACGGCCCAGGGCACTTCACCCGTGCTGAAAGGGTGTACGGTACCACCGTTATACGAGTCGGAATGGGTCCAAGAGCCGGTCTGCACACCGTGGATAAGAGAACCTGCGCTCCTGACGGAAGCCGAAACCAGCTTCCCTGTCACCTTGACTAGAAGACAGAGCTATCTGTATCAATACACAAAGTACTCACAAAATATTACATTTTCTAAAAGGAAGCATGTAATCCCAGCTAATCGCAAATGAGTTTTACGCTAACCGATACGGGGTGTGCGCAGCCTCCAGACGGCTGGATTACACCCTGCTGTTATATATACACGTACATACAGCTTCCAAATCTTGTTAGATCGTACAAAGGTAAACAATGCGATCCCAAACTGTTATTTTTAACCATGCTCAAGAAAATATTTGAATGAGAAGTTGCAGAAAAACGCCAATCCTTCCGCATGCCACACTCACGTTGCTCAGCCTTCTTTCTGACGAAAATAACACGATCGACACTTGCGCGCCTTCATCTGGAGTTCTACTTACACAGTCTCGGAACCCGAGGTCAACATGCGGCTCTAAGGGTCGCTATTGGGGCACGCGGTAGAGGCACTATGCTACAAGCAGGAAGGTCACTGGATTTTTCAGTTGACCTATCCTTCCTGCCGCACTATGGACCTGGGGTCGAATCACCCACTAACGGAAATGAGTACCAGCAATCTTGTTAGGGTTAAAGGGCAGCCGGCGCGTAAGGCTGACCTCACGCGGTAGCGTAGATGGTTGAGGCACTACGCTACAAGCCTGAGGTCACAGGATCGATTCCTGATGAAGTCGCTGAATTCAATTTACCTAATCCTTCCAGCCGCACAATGACTCTGGGGTCGACTCAGCCTCTAACAGAGGCTTAATTACTTAAGCACAGGAACAAAATTACCTTTTTTTTATTATTCATTAGCAGAAACATGGCCTACGTTAAATCTGTCTATTACAATCTCAAACTGATCGTTATGTCTGCAACTGTTAACGTAAGCTTGGGGAAGAACTCGTTCGTACAAAATTCCATACCGAATTAGGCTGCCGGGCACACGTGACTCCCTGACTCGTTGAGGAAGGTCCTCAGCGTCAATCCACTCGAAATGACTGGCGGTGTGACAGACGCACGTACAACCGAACAAAGTGAAGCATACTCGTAACAGGAATTAGAAGCATTCAGCGTGACGTAATGTTTACTTCTCAAGTACAGTCGCTTCCACGGTAAGTACAACACGACTTCTCGGTCGGTATCAGAGTACTACTGTTGGGACAAACCACACGTACAATTTAAAATGTCATCGAATCTTGTGAAGCGGAAAACAAAAGTGTTTTACACTACCTCTAAGCAAAGCAAAGGCGTAATGCTTTGATTCTGAAATAACAGCAACCCTATGGCTGGCCGCGCCATAGCTCAGCCGGATTTGTTATTTTTATCATTATTGCTAGTGGGGTGGGACTAAGTCCCTTGTACTGCGGCCACTTCTGGCCTATTGTACCAGCCCCAGATGATAGGTGAGGGTGATTGTGGAGCAATTGGTGGAATGAAGATTGGCAGTTAGTCGCTGGCTTCNNNCATAAGATACGGACTGTACCAGGTCTCTTATTTGCCCCGTTCCAAACTTTCAATCGCAGTGTCACCCACCAGTTCATGTCGGTTCGGCGTTTTGCCACACTCTACACAGAAATTCCATGCAACATTAAGTCTGCCTTTGTGGCTTTTCGAACTCTGTCAGTGTGCCAGCAGTCTTTGAGGTATGCTAATAGCAAACTCGACGAAGCCAATGTGTAGGTCCTTTCTGAACTGTTCTCTCCAAATACATAGGCTACTACCTACTCTGACCGGCGTTGTCACACATATGTATATCAATAAAAAGTTAACAGGACTGCAGCAGATCATAGTGGTCGCGCGGTCTAAGGCATGGACAAACTTCGCTCGCTCCAACGCTGGGATAGTGAGTTCGAATCCAACTTAAGGCATGGATGTTGGTGTGTGCCTTTATTCTTTGTTTGTGTTCTTCTGTGTGTAGGTGGCGGCCTTTCGACTGGCTGCAAGGAGTCCTACCGACTGTGTATAGGATTAAACTGAAGAAGCGGCCAAGTTCCAACAAAGGGCTGCAGAGCCATACATAATTACAAATTAAACCCTTCGCCATTTTCCGAATTTTTAAAAACGAACATATCTGTAAAATTAAAATCAAATACATAAATTATAACAGACATACAGCGTAAGAGAGGGCTAACCTGGTTTCTCTAAGCACTATAAAACACGCTACAACGAATAGTAATCGAGCAATAAGCAGAATGATATCTTTAGGGATCTACAAAATATTGGGTGGATTTTCAAGTGCCTAAAACCTCACCAAGGAGATCTTTTATCACCATGTCAATATGGCAGAAATAGACACGGCACAGAAACGCATTAATATATATATATATAAAACACTCACAAACATAAAGACGGAGATGCCTTTAATTTGCGGCCTTTGCAGGAAATGCACGGACAGAACGCATACTGGAAAAGTAGGTGAGCATGTCACGAAATCTTGATCGGAGTTCGTGTCAGTCAAATATAACTTCAGTTTACATGAAGCTCACGTTTAACTGTACACATTTTCCTAAAGGGGGAGGGACTATCGTACAAAACAGATCTCATCAAACCTACCCAAACTGTACTGCGGAACATTTTTCGTTGTGGTATTTAACGAAATATGAAGAAATAGAATTTCTCTGCAGCAAAAGATCTGAATACGGAACCTACAGAAGGAGTTATCTGTTTCGTTCAGTACGCCTTATTTGCACGGTGCGCAGGAAATGAGCGCATAAGACTGGTCTGGTATCCGCTTCTCTGTCCACGTGTTTCAACTGGGAACTGCTGGGCAGACTGTGATCAAATCTGGTCCGGATATTATGTCACTGGAGGCTATCCCAAAACCGTACTTCATTTCCTACAGTAACACCAATATGACGGACGCGCGTCCTTGTGTTGTAGGAACGTGGCCCAGTCACTTAACACAGGATCCCGAAATTACGCATGGTAAAATTTGCAACTTTTGTTCAGGTATTTTTTAATGTAACACGACACAATACGGCTCCATGAAATGCACATTAGTTTTAGGTTTGACAGCCATATAATCTGGGTTAGGCTTCTGAAATTCGGCATGTACGAAGATCACAAACATGCTTACATATTCTGTATTAAGTGCTGTTTCTACGGCAATAGTCTAATAATAATCTATAAGATACTTTAAACTGGTAGTAATAAAGAAGTTAAGAATTGAGATGTAAGGACGTCGACTCAAACCTTCATTCTCCAATTCATACATTAACAAGACAGTGGGAGACTGGAATAAGGCAAATAAATGAGCAACGAATGCAATTAACAGTATACACAACAAGCAGCTGCCTGCACTTCCTGTGCGCTGATATTCAAATGCCATTAATTGCCATACGACGGCCTCTAACGAGCAGCTCGCGGACTTTTCAAAATCATCTCTCAACATGGCATTGCCATCTCACGCGATACGACGAAATCTTGTGTCAATGAAAGCAGAAGGGCTCATAATATTACACTGCAGCATCCTCACTTAGCATTCCCACTTCTCACAGTTCCTGAGCATTCGTCTCTCTTCCTATTATTCGAACACCACACATTTCGGTTACACAGCACCAAAGAAAAACTAACACACCAACAAAATATACACCGGACCCACAGCAGTGGCATACAACAAAATAATCATGGCATTATATTTAAAAAAAATAATTTTAAAATATTTAACACCTTTAAAATGCAAAGTATAGCAGGGTGACAACGGTGCAGCAGTGTCCTCTACAACCTGTCCATCTGATGACGGCCGGTTGGACAGAAACACGTAAGTGTTCGGACAACAGGAGGAGACGAATGCTTTGGAAGTGTGACGTCGACGAAGTTGCGCAGGGACCGTGAGAAGTGCGAGTACTACGACGAAGTTGCGCAGGGACGGTGAGAAGTGCGAGTACTACGACGAAGTTGCGCAGGGACCGTGAGAAGTGCGAGTGCTACGACGAAGTTGCGCAGGGACGGTGAGAAGTGCGAGTACTACGACGAAGTTGCGCAGGGACCGTGAGAAGTGCGAGTACTACGACGAGGTTGCGCAGGGACGGTGAGAAGTGCGAGTACTAACATAGAAAGGGAAGGGGTTATTACGATCAAAGCTATAATCGATGGTCAAATTATCGAGCAGATGCAAAACATTCAGATCTCTTGGCAACACATCAGCTAATGAGAGGTGGGCGAGGATAATAAATTAGCAAATTAGAAACATGACTGGACTTGGAAGTAGACATTCTGGACACAGCGTGTCTAAAAATATACAACTTACGCTCAATAAAATCACGGCTAAACCAATGAACTTCATGGGGGAGGGGGTAGACGGAATGAAAGAAAGAAAAAAGGCTAGAGGTTCGAACAATGATATTTCTTAGAACCACTGGTGGCCCTTTCAAGACAGGGATGCCATATTGGGAATATATGGAGTGAACTTAAGAAAATCAGCATCACAGAAGATATCGAAAGTTATAGGCAGCGATAACGGGCTTCATATTATGTTCTACTGTCCCCCTCTACAAAACACATTTTAATTAGACTGTGAGACAGTGCCATTGTATTCAGCCATTCGCCATGTCACTATGCACTTGTTATCACTGTACTGGTACAGCATGTTTAGGCCGGCATGCGACCATCATCGTAACATGCGAGCTATTACACTGGTTTTGCTTGCTAAATTATATTTTTTTTGCCAAATTTAGGTATCAAAAGTAGGTAAAAATTATAACATCTAATCAATAACATTACATATTTCAGACAACTCAACAACAGAAGCAGCTCAAATTCAAAATCTCGACAACAAAAGTAAGGACAACGAACTACTAGTCCGTTGAAACTCAAGCAACGTTTCGGAGGAAAGTATCGCCTCCATCTTCAGGGTCAAAGAATAAGCCAGCGTTATATCCCAGAAGATAATACTCCTAATTTAATTTCAGTTTTAATTGTTATTCAGTTTTTAAGTATAACTGTAACACAGAAACTAGACTAAAAATTTTAACCTGACAATAAAGCACAGAGTAACAAACTCGCGTATTATCCATAAAAACGGAACTGATGCTGATCGAATATCAACCGAAACGTGTCATAAGAACGTGCTGTCAAGTGTACAGTCAGAGTCTGAATGATTGAATGAAGTCACACAATCCCAGAACTTCACTACATCACTACATAGCAGATCACGATTAACGTAAATGGGCAGAGACGTGAGGAAACCAAAGCGGAGATGAATAAAGCAATCTTCTGGGATTTGGCCCCGTGTAGATATTGTGTTAACCGACGTTTCGGAGGAACGCATCGCCTCCATATTCAGGGTAGAATAAAAAGAAGAAATCCGCTCGTAAATGTATATTAGCAATAATACACATTAAGGATGCTTAGCAGGCCTGCATTTTGAAGAAAGCAGCTTGTTTCGGTTCTCACGGTCTCTTTGCTTGCGGATTTCTTATTTTTCCTTTTACCCTGAAGATGGAGGCGATACGTTCCTCCAAAACGTCGGGTAACACCACATCTACACGGTGTCACATCCCAGAAGACTGCTTTCTTCATAGTCACCGCCGTGAAAACCTCAAATCTTACCTACTGCATTTTGTTGGTCACACATATCAGTAAGCACAAAAACTTGTAATTAATCAGGGCTAATTCGCTTCTTAGATGTTTAGAAAGTAGGCTAATTTACGCCACCGAAAGGTCTACACAGAACTCAGCGATCCTCAACTTGTATATCTCATTTTCGGAAACGACCATAAAAATATGAAGTTACTATTAACGAAGGGAGCAGAAATCCACAAACTGATATTCATATGCAACCTCCGCCACTCGCCGGAAATTAAACACTGATCTATAAGGAGAAGAAAAAGCAGCCATCGTTTTAAAATATACGGATCGAATTTTAAAGGTAATTTTGGCCTAACATAAAAGGAAACCTAGTTTCCATTTATCACAACAGTGTAACAAACATATTAATCCCCTGGGATCGAATATGGTAAAATGAAAATGGAAAATACTTGTCTCTATACCCCTACACACAAGAGTGTTAAATGCGGGGGGGGGGAACGCGCCGGAAATTCAATTTCAGCAGGCCCTACAATACACGGGCACACAAGATAAGGTATAGACCTACGCCTAAGATACTGTCACGCGTATGAGTGACTACAGAAACGGTTCGGATTGGTAATCGGATTTATTCAACACTTACAGTACGTAACTACAAATAAATACGACAGCTTCACCGAGTTACACGCTCCAAAGATTAGTGTAACTACGGCACACACAATTTTCCCTTGGCGTTGCTCGATGACGGTTTTCTATGGCGGACGTTCTCGGCCTGTCCTTGGCCTCACCTAAAGCAACTCAGCACTATACAACTATCAAGACCCGGTTGTTTTGTCATGGAGGAAATTGCGCTGGAGAAGTTCTGTTCGAAACTGCAGAAGCATGATTTATTTCTGTGACAGTGCTACATCCCACCGAGTTTCGGAGTGTACCCGAGTCACTGCGCCTCTTCCAAGGTGTCTAATCTACGGTAAAGTGAGGAGAGATTCAGTGAGCTGATGTGTTTAGCAGACCGAATACAATTTTCCAATTCAATGACGAAAGATCTAAACTCTTTAACAACCTGATTCCATAAGAGAAAATAAACCAAAGGGACAGATGATTAGCCTTGCCCCAAATATCACCGTGACCTTGAGTTCTATACACCCACTGGACCTGTGGTTTCCCAGTAAGATTGAAAATCCCAGTTCAGGAAATAGCTTACTGCAGGTCTTAACGACCACAACGAAATGGCTGGTCGACGGACTAAAGCCCTGAAGCCTGAAAGAAATTAAAGACAAACGGGTTTCCCTTAACTTTTCTTCTGCATTGGACAAGGCTTTGAAAATATTGGGTTTATACTTGAAATGCATGAGAGCCAAAGTCACAATACAAGGATGTCCGTTGGTCGGCCATCAAGAAGTGTCAGCGAGTTATAATAACGCGAACGAGACTAAATCTACGTGAAGTCTGAAACCAGAATGTAAAGGAACATGGATCAAATGTTAAGCCAGCTTACAGATGGATGTTGCGTCCTCACTGCCTTAGGCCCCCTATACATACACAGTATGGCCTTCCGATCGACCTTACAGGCAAAACTGTGACTTTTTACCCCCCCTTTCCTCGTCATACACGCGCAGATAAAGCGGTACGCTTCATGCCACACTCACGGTCTTCCAGCCTATAATGTTGAGTCACACACGTCACGTGCTACGGTCCTGCAGGCAGAACTGACGGACTGACGGGTTTCCCGCAGGCCAACAGTCCAAACGATTGGCCGGCCACACCACACAAGTCAGTTTTGCCTTTCAGTCTTCAACTGTGCAGGCCGAACTGGAGGCCAAACTGTGTGTGTATGGGGGCCCTTACACGTCCAACCGTTCTCTATTCTGTTTACTGTAGACACAAGTCTGATGTTGCGACTATAATCACGTAGTTTCCTTACATGAGAACCGGATGTTGGGGATAGGATCCTGTAAAAGAGGGAAAGGACAATTTTAGCAAAACTCGTATGCGCTAATGTTTTTATAAACCCGAACTTTATTCGAAGTAAGGCATTTGCAACACATCTTTATTTTTATGGCTAGTGGGGTGGGACTAAGTCCCTTGTACTGCGGCCACTTCTGGCCTATTGTACCAGCCCCAGATGATAGGTGAGGGCGATTGTGGAGCAATTGGTGGAATGAAGATTGGCAGGGGAAACCGAAGTACTCGGAGAAAACCTGCCCCAGCGCCACTTTGTCCACCACAAATCCCACTTGACCAGACCCGGGATCGAACCCGGGCCGCCACGATGGGAAGTACAACACATCTGAAAAGTGTGCCCCAGCATGTAGCACAAAGACACACGTTCGTAGACACTGCTTGCAGAGTCACAGATGAAAACTATCGGCAGTGATATTGTATCTCTTGGTTTTTATTTCATCCTAACTGTGTGGGTTACTGCAGCAGGCATTGTCTTTAATGTTAGCCACACAGAAAGAAATCTAATTGTGACAAATGTGGTGAGCGTGGGGGCCTGATCTTTTAGAACACTAGGGATATCTCGCGCATAGTATGTATACGCTGTATGGTGCACGGCATGTTGCGGTGTCTTGTTGGAACAATGCTTTGGCAAGTTACTCTCCCCTAAGGTACCCGAGGAACTCATTAACTATGTCAATGTAGCGTTCCGATGTAATGAGGAAATGGGCCGAAACAATGCGCATTCTGCATGTTCACACTTCCAGTCTGCCTGAACTGTTTCACTAACTTCCACATTACAGATACTGCTGGTGCCGGACAGCCCAGTAGGTGGCTGTAGCGCTTCTCTACGGTGAACGCCATGTTGTTTACTGCTTGCACTGCGCACTAAGTACTGCGCATATGGGTTTCGCCAATGGTACTAGCCCTCTAATACGTAGTTTTTTTTTAACATTCCCTTCTCGTTTAAGAAAATCGCCCTCCACTTACTCAACTTGATGTATTTGCATTATATATTCGCGCATGCTCAGATGTTGGGAATGTTATCAGAAGCTGCCCCCGAATACGTAGTTATTTTAAAAGTATTTTATTTTGACCACTTTAAATCAACGAAAGATTTTCGCATCTGCGTGCCGACTGTCTAGAAATTGTGGGAATCTCGCCGTCTCACAACCCTATGGGCCTCCACGGCCTGGTACAGGGATAGCTTTACCTTCACCTTTCAATCCCTTATAAACTTCGATACTGACTGTACTGTACGAAGGGCCAATATGACTTGTGTCAGTGGTGAATTCAATGAATGCATACTCACACGAGACAATACTTAAGGCAACATGCCAGGAAGATGTAGAGACTGGGGTTCAAACATCATGCATTTCTGACATCGACACTAGATGCTGGCGTGTAGACAGCTTCACGCTCTGGCCACTTCAAACTCGGTGAAAGAGAATTCATGCTGGCACTGACGGGTTTGCATTACGAGCGGTACTAACGTGGCCGTCAACACAACAATCTATGAGTAAATGAAACTGATGTTTGTTTTTATTTATACATACCGCTACATGTTTCGATCAAAGTAATCACCTTCAGGTGGTTTATGTGAATATACACCGTCGTTATTGAAATGTTTGACTAACACGTATACATATTAGTAAATAAAACAATCTGAATGTTCTATTAAGGCAAATGTTCGCGTTTCAGTTCAATAACGGCATATATTCATACAAAGAGACCTGATGATGGGCACTTTGATCGAAACTTGTAGTGGCATGTATAAATAAAAACAAACGCACATTAATATTAGTTTTATGTACTCAGAGACTGTTCTTTTGACTTCCGCGTTAGTGCCCTTATTGATATACTGCCACAGTCAATAAGTTCGTGTAATGGCCGCAAAGCGTCGTACGGGAATTTACTGCCAATATGTTTCAGCAATGTTTTCGACAGCTGTATCAACGTTGGCAGGCTTGCATGGGGGCCAACGGTAACTATTTTGAGGGCCGATGTCGATCTGCGTAAGTGTATGTGAATACATTGTAATATGATGCGATAGAAACCACATTCCACGAACTTAATGGCCCTACCACTGCAACCCTGTATGGCAATTTCACCATGAAACAGTAAAGAAGTGCAAGGTTACAATTTTGGATATTTGCCATTATGGAAACACACGTTAGATCGAGATGTCGGTAGTTGGCCTGCAGTCATTACGTGGGGAGCGAAAAACTCTGGCGAAGAGACAGATTTTATGTGCTGCAATTGTCAAAACACAGACTTATCCGTAGACAGGATCTGAGTGAGCGAAATACTTCCGACTAAACGTTGTATTTCACGCAATAAAAGTTACGATAGAGCACGCACATGAGTGGAACTAGGATAGAAAAGGAGGTATAAATTTGTGTTATATTTTATTGTTATCTCCCGCCGAGCTGTCCGACTATGTGGTCTAGTGATCAGAGTGCCTGGCTACAGATCCAGCGGTCCGGGTTCGATTCCCGGCGCTACCAAATTTTCTGAGAAGTAGTGAGTCTGGAACGGGGTTCACTCAGCCTCGTGAGGATAACTGAGGAGCTATTTCATGGAATAGCGGTTCCGGTCTATAAAACCGAGATTAACGGCCGTGGGGATCCATTGCAGTGACCACGCGACACCGTCTATCCGCTAAAGTTGGCTCTAACTTCGCCGACAAGCGGCGGTCGCTCGGTCGGTATAGTTCGCTTGCGGGCTATAGGCCACGGAGTTTCTATTTTTATTTCCCTTATAATTAGCCTGGTCTCAGGTGATTAAATAGCTGAGTGAGTGTGACAGGGGTTGTCCACTGATTTGAGGTTAGTTATTTCTAAGGGACCCGACTGAGTACAAACTTGTCGACGCTTTGCTGAACGCCAGTGTAAAGGCCTCGCTCTGAACACATGAATGTATATCTTTACTCGTTCTCTTTACGGAAGCCCTCTAAAGTGACTAGGAATAACGCATGGAAGCTTTGGATCCAAGTCGTCAGATCTGTGACCCGGTACAGCGCATTCTGGATACGTCTTTCCCTGCTGTAACGCACACTATGTACTTAAAGAGAGAGAGAGCCTATATCTGACATTAACTAACCCAACCCAATCAGGCCATGCAAGGAGGGAACCAAGAGAACAGGCCTGATTACCAACAATGCAAACAAATTTGCACATAGTTTGATAAATATAATCTTTGAGCCGTGTTTATATGTACGTGTACTGTAGAGCGGCCGATTAGACAACGCGATTTATTATTATTATTGTTTGGCACTGAAGCAAACAAAAATCTATAAAAAAATATATACGTGTATACAAAGAAGGGCTGTAAAATTCGGATAACAGGAAATGAACCGCGGAACGTTGTATGTTACATGAAGGTGTAAGACACGTGAAAAGTAAAAATAATAATAATAATAATAATAAATGTTTACTAGGAAATAAAAGTAAAGTATTCCAAGAGGCTCAGTTGTCATAATAGAAGCCCGACCACACCGAACTATCAAACCCCTCCTATAAGATATACATAATACTGCGGCATACAGACCCGTTTCTAGGCAGCGACCGCGAAACAATGACGCAGCATTCGCTGCTAAGCAACATATTTTAACAAGCAAGCATACATGGCTACTGAGAAGGAAGGGTTCGATAAACATGTTCCCGCCGCAATGGATACGGATGGAACAATAGGGATCCTGTTGGAAACGGGATTTTTCATGGTATTCCGAGCCGAATGGCTATAAGGAGTTAAGCCGTTCAGCGAGGACTTGAGCCCGGAAGAGGAGGAATAGTCATTGTCGAAAGCTATTATCAGGTAACGACTAGTTACTACTGTGTGCTGAAGACTTAGCATGATTTTACGAAGTGTGAAAACAGCGATAGTGTTATAGTTATTTGTACTTTCAACCTGTAAGTGGTCAATAAATCCAATATCCAATCAAAAACCCCGTCTATAGTCACTGCAAACTACCACGTGGCAATATAATCTTATCGTTCTCTTATATAATTTCTTCTAAGAAGATGAACATTTCTTGCTTTCGCCATGCGTTCAACAAATGTGCAACATGTCCACAAACGAAGTTTCACGGTTCGAAATGTTCTTCATTCCCTTGTTAGTTCACAGAAAATATTCTCTCCGGCACTTGTCCTCCATTCTTAGCTCAGACTGAAAGGCCAATCACTGAGTAGTAACCGCCATAATACAAAAAAGAATGCGCTGAAGGAAGGAAATTACAGAATCACTGAGTTGAGAAAACGACAATCCGGAAGAGGAAAGGGGATGCCAACACATTTCCGCCAGTCCGTCTGTCCTTCTAGATTTCAGTTCACTCTCAGAGATGGTGACGTTTTCAGTTTTGTGGGTACAGACAAAACTCAAATGCATTACTGTATAACTACGAGTGCACTTCCCTTAGCGCAGTGGCTCCAAAAACTCTTCCCTCGGGACCACCTGAAAACTGTTGAGGTTCTCGGCATACCACTCAATTATTTATTTGCCTGACGTTTAGCAATTTAAATACGCCAACATTTATTTAAATAATATATATCCTGAAAATTTTAATACAGCGAAAAGCCAAAAATCAATACGAATATTTTAATGCAACGGACGTGTCTGCTGTGATGAACAAAGTTCTTCGATGTTAGAGGATTCGGCCTTTTTTTTCCCCCCCCTTGGCACTACAGCCCCAGTGGGCCTAGGCCTACCTCCATGAACTTCTCCGTTCACTTCGGTTTTTCTAGATCTTACACATGCGGTAGGACTCCTTGGGCGAGTGATCAGCTCGTCGCAAGGCCTCTACCTGTACACAAACACAGAAAAACGCACACAAACATCCATGCCCTGAGTGGGATTCGAACCCACGATCCCGGCTTCCGAGCGAGCGAAGACAGTGCATGCCTTAGACCGCTCGGCTACCATGACCGGCAGAGGATTCGGCCTTAGGTCAGATTTATCCGCAGGCATTTGGACTTGACGGCCTCACAGAGACACATCAGGTCACAGCAAATGTCTGTCTACAATTTCGAGGTATTCTCCACTCCTCTGAATCCAGAGCTTAGTGAATTCCTTTAAATTCTGAACGCAATGCTTCTCCACATTACAACTCTTTTAATATTCTGCATAAAATATATGGCAACTCACTCATGTCAATGTCGGAAGAATAACGCATCCAACTGTGTGGTTCTGCTTCGGCTGGAAAAAGAGCTTCAGGTTGTTTCCTGACACTAAGATGATGTTGCTTAATGCCATTTGTTTGTATTTTTATTAAGGATTAAACCATTCATTCCTATGTTGGAAATTAGCTTAAACTGTCCTGTAATAAGAGGCTAACAAACAAGTAACATTTCTTAATCACTGTGCTGCTTTTGTCTCTCACATTCCACAATGCGCAGCCAAGATAACTCAGCCGGTACATAAACTAGACTACGGACTGGACGACCCGGGAATCGAGGTTCAATTCCCTGCGTGGGCAAGGATTCTTCTCTTCTCCATAACGTCCAGACCGGCAGTGAGGTCCATCCAGCCTCCTGTGCAATGGTTACAGGGGGTAAAGCGGCAGAGGCGTGAAGCTAACCATTCTCAGGCCCCTCCCCACACGTCCTCACAGCACGGCACATAGTTAAATACTGGGATTTTTTTTTCTTTTTACCATTTAGTAGTGTTGTCGGAATTCCTTAAAATCGGCTTTTAACTTATTTAGGCATCGGAACATTTCAATCATGTACGCTAATCGCGTGAGCCAGGATGAATATCCAAAATAATGTTGAAAACGACTATATTACTTATTGCCAATTGCCGGCTGTGTGAAGGAAATGTTGCAAATAGGCATTAACAAATTGTCGTAGCACACGAAAACAATTCTTGAATTCACAGATCCAGCTCCTACCATAACAGCGCATATTCCAATGCCAATCAAAAACTACGTTCCTACAGAAACTCTTCCCGTGCATGAAGGTGTTCGGAGGTAGTTCTTGCTTTCTGCCGAATGAAAGAACAAAGGAAGTCTGCCTATAATGTTCGGTTCTATTCACGCCTGACGTATGTAACATGACCCGATACTTCTCCGATGTCAGCCGTCTCGTCTAACTGTAACGCGAAGTACTTTCTGCTGCGCATACGTTTTACTAAAATATTGTGGCATGCAGGCAAGTTGCTAGGCAACGACCGCGAAATAAGCAACTATGACAGCCGTTACTCAGTAACGGCTACGCAAACAAGCATGTATCCACGGCAAAAAGAGGTCAGATCAATAATGGAAGCGGTGTATCCTACGCGGTCCGTGCCAAGAAATTATAAGCAAGGCAAGTTAGCTGAGTTAGGAGCTCACCCGCGTGGAGGCGGGATTGAATACCTCCACCGTAGCCATGCGAGTCGTAGGAGGCGACGAAAAAGGAACCCAGTGCCTGGGGGTATAACCGGACCACCTTGTTCCTGGGGGATATAAATACGGGGATCTCGCCCTCCAGGCTGGGGGAGTCTCGAGTCTCAGAGAGCAGAATGTGGTCATGAGTCCCGCTGGACTCGGACCTGCGAATGACTGCGCTGGCGAGGACCAGCAGCAATTGTAAACGACAGACCCATCCTCTCGTCTTAGGGGATGTTACATAAGGGCTATAAACACAAGTGTTCAGTTGGAAAATAAAATGACTGATCGTGAGTCTCAAGGGGCTTGTCGCCAAAACGACCTAATTGGCGGTAAACCACCAGTCGTAAAATAACTCTTTACTCTGAGTTAAGAACTGCTGCGGTTCAGTCCTTGTGAGCTGTCGCTATGAAAAGCTAGTAGCTGAGGCCGAGGACAGTTCTGGCACCCAGAGGAAGGAGTACGTCAACCGTTGAAAGCTGTTACCAAGCAACGGCAGTGAAGATGTGCCGACCCTAGTGTGTGTATATAATAGTGAACTGTAAAGTGTAGTTACGTGCTTGTCAAGAGTCCAATAAATGCAGACACCAATCCAAAACCCGTGACTATTTGAAGGATGCACACCATCTACATGTTTCAGTGTATTTCCTCCAGAAAAACTAATGCGAGTTCGTTGGCTGCAGGCAAAATAAATTGTCCCCAACAGAAAAACGAGGTCTGCCAGCACTGGCGATAAGATATACACGCACCAAGCCTCTTGTTGTTTGTTCGTGCAAACACTAGTAGTTTTTGTTGCTTCTCCTCATTCAATTTGCGCTTAAAAATTCCCGGAGGCTTGTTTTTGACAGCAGAGTGATTTATTCTTCAAGTGACGCCGAAGATTCAAGCTTCCGCTAAGCGGAGATTCGCAGCGGAACACAAACTGCCAACCTCGTTCATTTTGTACATCAGTCCACACGATGTCAAAATGAATACAGCGATTATCGTGCAATCATCCAACTTTTCGGTGCATTTTTATTACTAGTATTTGCACTGGCTCCTGTGAGATGTGACTGGAGATACATATTCCTTTATATTCTTTAGTCTCTATTGACTGATTTCATAGTTTATTCTTTTTTAATATTCGTCTTCAAAAACAAATTCATTTGTAGACGTTGACTACTGTCTTTTTCTTATTTATAAATCGACAGCTCTCGAATTTCTCTCTGAAAGACACTGAACTGCAGTGTTCCCCATGAATAGCACACTAAAACTGAACTACGCGACTGCGCGGCAATTGAGACTTCAGACATGCTTGCTTTTAACCTGACCATGAGTGAAGAATATTTTATAAAGTTTGGACGCTGTTGTATTATTCTTGACTTCTAAGTCACTGCCGCGATAATACCGCAATGCATTTCGTACTATAGCTGGAAGTATCAAGACCATACTTGAGGCATGATTTATATTTTTTCTTTCGATATAAATACAGTAAACCTCCAACACTCGCGAACCTAATTTCCGTGCTCTTAATTGTACATGCGTCTTTGTACAGATAATTTTAAATGTTTATTTTGTAAGAAAGTTCATTATGCAGAAACGTTAACTGTTATAAAAAATGAGAATAAATAACTTCGTCTGTACATTACTCATTCCATCATTACCTTGGCACTCCCGTATTACTTTCCATTAAAAAAACTCCGTGGCTTTAGTCCGCAAGCGAACTATACCGACAGAGCGACCGCCGCTTGTCGGCGAATTTAATGACAACTTCAGCGGGATAGAGGGTGTCGCGTGGTCAGCGCAACGGATCCCTACGGCCGTTAATCTCGGTTTTCAAACCGGAGCCGCTATTTTCCCATTCAAGTAGCTCCTCAATTATCCTCACAAGGCTGAGTAGACCCCGTTCCAGACCCATTATTTCTCAGAAAATCTGGTAGGGCCGGGAATCGAACCCGGGCCTCTGGATCTGTAGCCACAGAGGCGGTCCATTCGTTCTTATTAATTTTGTTGCTGCCAATGCCAGTTCTTCCGCGAGCCACAATCTCAGAACCACTGCCTGAATGCAGGTAGTTTCTTTAACTAGATATGCACTCACCTCTTCGTAGAACTTCAGCTGGGGGATGGGCTCTTCTGCCATCGTCTCACAGAAGTCTTTGAACAGCAGGTAGCCTGAAACAAGAGAAAGAGGCCATCAGAACTCCAATGGGTGGAAACGCCTTTGTTGCTGTTTTCCTAACTCGTGAGCCTCTGTCTCCATTTACTGCAGATAAAGCTTAACAATATTGCTATCTTACAGGCTATTTCGCACACAGGCACAAAACGCTTTCCTGTGTATTTCATTAAATGTCCTTCGGCAAATTTTCTCTAGCCGAGACAATAAATATAACGCAGTGATATACATAACTGGGTTACTAACATCATGAATATTTACCGACTGACACTTGCATTGCATAACAACGATCCAGAGACACTGTCTATATACACAAGGTGGCGTACAGCGTTCCGAAACATTACTAACAGCTCTGCAAATGCGAGCACAATTAGAATCAATAAATGTACCATCACATGTGTTCGCCAAACGGGGGAGCCATACGGAGATGAAAACATCATAAATTACTTACTGTGTCCGACAACTGTGATGTTACGAAAATTAGCGAAAACAAGATACGCCCGATGACAGTATAGAAGCTGGTACGAGTATTTCTCTCACACGTAATGTGCTAAAACACAGTTTCTGAATAGTTCAGACATGAAGACAGGAATGAATTCAAGATGACACATGGTGGGAGATGTTAGGAACTTCTGCATAGGTCTCACAACGTCAACTGGCACTCTAGTTGTAAATAACAGAAGGGAAGGGACATGGAGAAAACCGTGGCTTATTTTACGTACTACTCCAGTATGTGCACAGAGGAATGACGAAATCACGAAACCTTCAGTGACGATACTGAGTGTCGGGCCGAATTTCCATTCGGGAGATCCATAATAAGAAACAAACAAAAACAAAACTCCGTGATTTTAGTCCGCAAGCAAACTATACCGACCGAGCAACCGCCGCTTGACGGCGAAGTCAGTGCCAACTTTAGAGGATAGAGGGTGTCGGGTGGTCAGCGCAACGATTCCCTAAGGTCGTTAATTTCAGTTTTCTAGACCGGAGCCGCTATTTCCCTGAAATAGCTCCTCAATTATCATCATGAGGAAAGCCAAATACTCACCAAGATCAATACAGGCAAACAAGGATTTTCACACTGGTTCACCATAGAGGTGAGAACGCTCCCATAACACTGAGGGTTCAACAGGAGCTACAGAGTGTACACATGGACATGAGAACTGACGCTTCTGAATATGTTATACAGTAAGACCACGCTTATCGTTGTCTCAGTTAATGCTGTTTCGTTACTAGGTCGATACCATTTCCATAAAAAGGCTGCACAGTGTTGTGTTGACTCTACATTGCGTCGTTGTTCAGACGTTACTGGTGATTTGGGATTACTGGTGACAAATCGTTCAGAAGGCTGTGGTGACGAAGACGATGTTTCTGCCTCTAGAACTTAGACATTAAAGCATTCAGCCGAATAAAAGAGCTCATAATTGCATTTACAGCCAATAATATACATGTAATCACAACCGCGTCCATGTTGTATATTCAGTAATTAATGTTATGGAGGTGAAGAAAGGCTGAGGAACGCAATCTACAGTAACCCTCGCTAATTCAGATTAATGAGGGATCATCGGTACCCTTAAAAAAACTCCCGTGATTTTAGTCCGCAAGCGAACTATACCGACCGAGCGACAGCCGCTTGTCGACGAAGTTTAACGCCAACTTTTGCGGATAGACGGTGTCACGTGGTCAGCGCAACGAATCCCCACGGTCGTTAATCTCGGTTTTCTAGACCGGAGCCGCTATTTCCTTGAAATAGCTCCTCAATTTTCATCACGAGGCTGGGTGGACCCGTTCCAGACCCACTACTTCTCCGAAAAAATCTGGTACCCCTAAAATAAAAGGAAAAAAGAAAACTTAGAAAGCAAATGATCGGAAAATTTAATAATATCGGTAGTGCTGATGAAAATAAATAAAAAATATCACTGTAGAGCCTTTATTTTAAAAACTACAAAAGGAGCTGAAGTCCAGGTTCTCCTTCATCCAGCTCAAGCCAAACTCGGATATTTTCTTGCGTGAGTTCAGTCTCTCCAGCTGCCTTAGATAGTTTGAAAGCCCTTTTACTCTAATCCCTCTTGCTCCTAAATCCTATGTTCCTTTTAAAGCATGTACTCAACTGTGAACACATTTTTTTTTCATATTTCGATCAGGATTAACTGTAACTGGATTAGGGAGGGTTTATTGTACTTATTTCTTATGTTTCTTATGATGGAAACTGATCGGCTTAACATCGTTTGACATAGCGTCCAAGTTTACAAGAATGTAACCACGACAGATACCCGAGTTCCCAGAAATTTGTACCACAAGCGGTACACTCAGTTGTAAAAGTAGCGTCTCAACTACAGGAAGACAAATGTGCGCTGTAGTTTCAAGAGTTTACGTCTGTGGTCACAGCAGAACTGACACTTCATATGTTGTTTGGAAGAAAACCGCCAACAGAAATGTCGATTTAAAAGATATATAAAATGTTTGATAAGGTTGGCTGCATTTGTAGGGGGGGGGAGACGACCAGTCATTGAACCTCGGGTGGTTGAAGTTCCAGAGGTATTAGTTCGCTGCCCTACAGTTAAATATTACACACATAAAAATGCGGAAAGGCTTGAAATTGAAATGTTATAGACACCGAATGGGGCAACATGTAATTATCCAAGAAAAAGATGTTTCCTTCAAGATGGACTTCTTAAAGTGAAACTTCTCTTCACTGATGAAGCCACATTTCATTTATTGGAAAATGTTAATCAACATGACCTGAGAATTTACGGATCAAAAACCCTCATTCATATACGAGAAGACAGCCCCAAGTTGCCGAACACCGTTACTCTACTTGGAAGGTTACGCCCATTTGTGTGGCCATCGATTACATGTTCATAATGGTGTGTCTTGCCGGAAGTTTACTGTTATCAAATGTGACAAAACATTTAGGGATGATTTCCTGAATACTGTGTTACGAAACTAGACGTGACGCCAACCGTAATAAACGCCTGCTTCCGGACTGCCAGGCTCAGTATGGTTTACTTCCTTTCTGGCACGTGGGGTGGGGAACCAGTTGGCTCTTGTCCACAATAACAGAAGTAAACAAACCAAAATGACGCAGGATTCGTGATGAACAGTCGACAGAAGGAGTACTCTAATTTGCCAGTGCTTGTATGAGCGATATGTTATTGTATCCAAGTCAAGTGGGAGCCTCATCACCACAGCGGGTCACATGGTTCTGCTGGAGACGACGACCTCCAGATGTGAACAGCAGCAGTAGGCAATCGCAGTCAGCCGACAAAGATAATCCTTCTGCCCTGAGGTTGGGATACCAGTTCAAGGCTAACCCTTCAAAGCCCAGTGGTTACTGTACATGTCACTGACTACGACTCTGTATTCTGCCCACAAAGTGTGCGATCCGTATGATTCTTACAACGAGGAGTGTCATACACATTTACTCAGTCACTGTGTAACGGTAACTGATGGATCACCAGCCGTTAATTTAGCTGCGTTGGCGCAGCCATCATAGACACATAGACACGTCGTGCGTGTTGTATAACCTGAAAACACGCCGGAGCCGCAACGCATCGTGCGACAAAATTGTTCTAGATAACTTCTAGATTTTGTAGGATACAGATATCTTTGCATGGAGAAGCTTACTTACTTATTCATGGAGCTGAGCCCTTCTGGAGGAACCGCCAATTCTGCAGCTACTCAAGAATTTCCCAGCAGTTTATGGAACCCGAAGGTTCATTACCGTGCTCACAAGAGCCATCCACTGGTCCCTATCCTGAGCCAGATCGAGCCAATCAATACCATCCCATCCTATCTCTCTAGGATCCATTTTAATATTGTTCACCCACCCTAATATTGTGTTCCCCAGTTTGCAAACCCTTTAGAGTACTCGCGATCAGCTTCACATCGCGACCTCCTTTTCCACGCTCACGTTTCACGTTGCAGTTGACTCCGATGCTGTTCGTGGCTCTGGAGAATCCTGACCCCGACGGCCATCAAGTGAACCGCCATTCATCTTAACTGAGCTGATTATGAATGATAAATTATGTTGAAAGCCCTATGTGAGAAGACGCCTTCATGATCTATTTCAAGGCAGCGGTTCCCAAACTTTTAAAATCTGAGTAAAAGCATGGGAAGACAGTCCTGTAGCAGTTTTCCGTAGACGTTATTACCCTCTTTGGTGATCTACTAAGGGATGACTGATTTTTGGGCGAGTTACGACATGTTCCTTGTTTATAAATAGGAGCCAGGATAGCGTAGTCCGTATAACGACTGGCTACAGGCTGGATGACCGAGAGGTCGGAGTTCGAGTCCCGGAAGGGTCAAGAATTTTCTCTTCTCCGCGTCATCCACACCGGCTTTGGGGGCCCACCCAGTTTCCTATCCAAATTATACCGGGGATAAAGTGGCCGGGATGTGAAGCTGACCACTCACCTCCAGCTAGTGCCGAGGTAAAAAAGAATGTGGATCTATACATCCACTCCCTCAGACGCCTTCATGCCATGGTCCTTAATTTGTTAAGCACAACGACGTTTATTGGACGCTCACTTTTACGCTTAGAAGTACAATTATTCACAATCACAAGTACTGGCAAACTGAAGACTGACTACTCTTCTAAGGTCAAATGCAAACTGAACTCGTCTCTTGTTGAAGCTGGAGTCTTATATGACCTGCTTTCGGACGGAATAGAGCGCACCATGTAGGAGCCTTTGGTCTCGACCGCTGTTATGCAACGAACCTTTTGTAGTCCATCTCCTGAGAAACGCGTTTGTTGCTTACGGTATTCCTAGACAGCGGTCCGCTGGTATTGCGTTTCCATGGTAGAATATCTTCTTGTGGCAGCTGTTGCCTAGGAAATAAACCATGATTTCCTCAACCATTCCGGATTCCTGACACGCCACCATATTTTGACTCAAGAACTAGTGCAGCGCGGCGGTTTCAAAAAGTGAACAGTTGTACGAGGACGACCAAGTAAGGTCGAAACACGTAACAGTTGATTGCGATTTTAATTTTACTTTAAATTAAAGAGGGACTGTGAACAGAGATGCATTAAAGACAGAAGTAATGTGTAGGATACTTGAGTTTCAGCAGGCCTGTAACTGACAAATATTATGACACAGTGCGTTCTGAAACTCCGATTTCTGAATGTCCATGGCCGTCTTCTTAATGCTAATTGTTAAGTTGTGTGACCAGTATCGTTATCCACAAGGATCGAGTGCTCTGAAGCCCGTTTTGAGGTTCAGAAGTGAAGCTGGTATTTACTACCCGTAAAGATTCACTTTAACTGCACTGCATACATCTCTTCGTAAGGACAGGTACAATTATCGTTGCGAAGACTCCATCTGCATTTTGTTTGTCTGTTTCAACAGACGAGGTTAACCTGGATTATCATTTGGAAAAACAGAGGAAACAACAAACAGGAGAAAATGCATGAACGTGAGTTGGGAGTTTCGCGCGGGAAGCTGATTGTTTAGTACCATGAACAAAATCCGATCGAGATGACGTCATACAGTGTGGTCTAGAAGGAACTGCCATGCCCTAATATGGCTGCAGTATTATTATTATTATTATTATTAGAAGGGGTGGGTTTCCCCATGCTAACAGCCCCGTTCAGCCAACGAGGTCGGCCCTCGGTACCTGATGTTTCCACCATCTACCAGAGGCATTGGAAACTACTTGGGCGCGAAACTTGTTGCCTAATTTTGCTCAGAGGTCTCCTAGAGACATGTGGATCTTTTACGTGCCGTAAATCTACGACACGGGACCCACGGCTTAAAGTCCCTCCCGGAGGACTTGTTCCCTGAATTTTTCCGCCCTTAAAAATTCCACGACCTCCGCCGGGTTTGAACCCGCGTACCTTGAGTCAAGAGGTGGGAACGTTACCCCTAGACTACGGAGGCCGCTATGGCTGCAGTAAGTAAAAGAACAGTTTCTGACGAAAATCGGCAACCTACGTTATTGAGAAATTTGATATTACAATTAGACATTCCAGTGTGCGGCAGATACGTGGGTTATGAAATTTCACCAAAAAGAGATTAGATGTTTTAGAGTCGGTGAAATGAGGAAAGAATGATTAGAGACAGGCGAAGATGGACGAAAGCACCAACGTTAATGACACAAAGAAACCTACAGTTTTCATTAGCGAAATCGACCTGCGGTTGAGAATAGGCGGGGAATTAGCTGTCTTAATGCGAACGAATCAATCGCCCATGGCGCCCTACAGTCTGTGTAAAAAATATTACGAAACTGAACAGGCCAGGATCCAACAAAGGGCTGTACAGCCAGTTATGAATGAATGAATGAATGCCAATGAACGGGACCACTAACAGAACATACATCTACACGTATCTACATGAAGAATTTCTGAAAATCTGTATATTCCAGAACAGAAACTGACCGGACGAGTGCCCGACGGAGCGCCAAGTTTAACCGGAAGGAACAGTGGCGTGTCTTCTTTTATCACCACCATCGTGATCAGTACAGTACATCAGGACACACCACGAAACTGTGTGCAAAATTCATTAAAATTAACTATGTTACACTTTTTTTCAACACTGGTTACCTTCATCAATTCAAAACGAATAAATCATCAATTTAAACATTTCATAAGTCATACGGATCTGAGTTCAGAGATGTTCTCTATTTCTCGAAAAGCCCGTTGGTTGTCACGGTTAGATCCTTCAGGGCGCCTATGCTGTGAAGCAGGATGATCAACAACAGTACGCGACAAAATGTGCAGTACTGAAACTCGCGCATCTCGAACGCGCATGTGCGTTTGTCGACGGGGCATAGCTCCAGCCGCACGTGTTCCCAGTAGTGAAAAGGAAGTTGTTGTTGGAAATGGGTCTCTCGACGGAGGAAAAAGTATTCATAGTTGAGTATTATTTCCGATCATACGGAAGTGGTCGTGAAGGGGGAGCGAGTTTGAAAAAGGTGACAGAACATTTCCAAGAGAGATTTAATAAGACGGCACCAAGTAACACAGTTATGCTGTCCATTGTTACGAAATTTCGTTGTTCTGGTAGTGTACTGTGTCAACGGAAGGGGAAGTCTGTCGACCAGTAACTGTAGCCGCTACACAGTACCCGCTACATAGTACATGTGTGACGATATGGTGCCGTTTCAGCACGCGGTATATTAGGCCCCTATTTCATTGAGGATGAGGAAGGCAATGCTCTCTTGTCACCCAAGAAGGCTATAGGAACATGGTGATCGGACCATTTCTTCTGGATTTGAGAAGGTTCTGTCGAGCAAGGGGCCTTCGTCTTTTCATTTCAGTTCTGTATTTTTGGCGCAAACTGCATTTCTGGTAATGAAGGGGAAACCTTTTCCTCAGCTTTGTGATCACGAGTGGATGTGTGGCTTTGCATTAAAACTAACATCACTCAACACATGCATAACCTGATCAACTTACAAGGAACAAATCACCTCGACATCACTCCAGCGCTCAAGAGAAAGCTTCCATCATGAGGAACATTAACTGCGATCAAACGATATGAGACCCAAGAAGGTAGAGGCCCACTAATGCGAAGAAATACGCTGAAGAAACTGCGCTTCTTCAACAAGAATTCATCTGTGGCTATCAATATACAAGCAAGCATGGGGCCACACTAAATCAATTTTCAATGTCATTCGACGTTAAAATAAAACACAGATTTGTGGTGCGACGCTGAAAATATATTTCGATATGTTCCACTCCTTCACTGATGAGTTTCCACAACCTAGTTAACGACAGTGCAAGGAGAATGGCCAAGCCTTTTAGAAGCACTTCAATTTCTGATCAATTCTTTACAAAATGAAAATTCTGAAGACTAAACACACAAAATCGACTGGAAGAGTGAACATTGGAGATTTGGCCTTCGAGTTGCCTCTTTTCAGATACGTCCAGACATTGAAAACTTGTGAAAAGAAAATTTTGCAGTATATTTGCATTTTTCAGTCCATTAATAAATTATTGCTGCCTCTCAAAATCCCAGTGAAAAGTTCTGCTGAACAATACATCCTTTGACATGGGCTTGCTGCGACTCGAGCGCGGTTTTAACTTTTTGACTCGTACACGTGTTTGTAAAGAGAACATCTTTAGAATCACAGAAGACGCGCAACCAATAAATACGACAACCTTCAACAGTTCAAAATTATGCTTCTAGAAACAACACAATAATGTCCGAGTAAAATCAGATTCCGCTGTTTGCTATATAAACAATGGACGTTTACAAATTCTTCAAACGCTTCAATATCTGAAATCAACGAATTTACAATGTTCAGGTGATGTCCGTTAATTCAACAATAGCTAATGAATAGTGAACATATTTATTGAATACCTCGAAAACTGAGCTTCAACGTCTACTGAAATATTCCACCCTGCCTTTGTATTTTATTTCGATTCAAACTTTTTTGTGTAGTTCTTGACGCAATCAGAATCTTGTTTTTTTTCTAATATAAAATCGCGTTCAATATTAGGAGACTTGACAGTTACGTGTGATGTCAAAATGTACACGTACTTCAGACGCTTGTTCTGAAGCACACACAAACACGTACAGACAACAGAGTTGGGCATTCAATGTCTGAATTATAGATGCTACGTTTTGTTTTCTAAAGTCTCTTTTGCTCTTTCGCCTCGACTGCACTTTGTTTACACATCACGAACTTCATTCTCAACAAAACAATACATCTCTGCCGACCGCTCTTTAAAACACTGTTTCCTTCTTCGGTTTGCTCCGTCTGCCAGTCATATGGTAGTAGTATATTTAAGAACTGAACGATTTCACATAAAACACACAACTTCAATAATTACTACATCACAGACCAGTACTTTTTCACTTTTCTACAATCACGATCCCTTAATATCAAAATTCACACCATCACGACGCAAAAACACAATATGACTCTGAAGAAAGCAGTCTTCTTGGATGTGGCACCGTGTAGATGTGGTGTTAACCGACGTTTCGGAGGAACGTATCGCCGGTTCGAGCTTGTACCGGTTCTCACGGTCTCTTCGAACACCATATCTACACGGTGCCACATCCCAGAAGACTTCCTTCTTCATAGTCACCGCCGTGAAAACCTCAAATCTTACACAATATGACTTGATCTGAAACTGAATGACAGCTGCAACAAATGAAATGTTACTTCGGTCGGCGACACAAGCAGATGCAAAATATTACTGTTTCAGGGGGCGGTTCACTTTATCTAAAGCATCCATAGCCGGGCCTGTAACAAATCAAAAGACAATCTTATCCACGGCGGCAACAGCAAATAACCTCTGAGAAGTCGGCAACACCGCCCTAACCATTAGGTGTAAAACAAAGAACAGAATTAGCAGCAATTTAAATTTTACCTGCTCTGGTCCGGAAGTTACAACTGCTGACTGACAGGGGTGGGACACGACAGGAAACCTCCATGATACTGTTACATGAAGATTCTTCAAGCGGAAACGATCCTAAATCAACTTAGAAACTTCTGAATGAGCTGCAGAGAGAATACAGGGCCGGCATCTGAATTGAGCAAACATGAAAATGTGTATGCAATCACTTACCGTCACGTCACATGCCATTTCTATTTTCCAGGCCGTATAAGGAACCCTGGGACGTGACAGGTTGCACGCTTAGTGTAACAACGGTTGTGTACAGCAGCTCACAAGGAACTTCGTATCAGAAAGCTACTGGCCTGTCAACTGGTCACAAATTTCGCCTTTGTTCACATCCACACAGCTGTCGTCTTTGATGAATTACAGCAGTAACCAGTCGCCATTTACTGTAAGACGTTTCCCTACAGCGACCAAACAACAGACTATCATAATATTGTGACATGCTGATCCACTGCCGCGTAACACCTGTGTAAACAGGCGACAGTACAATAGCAGCTCTGTGGACAAGTTTCCTCGGCAACGAGAGAACACGCAATAACGGTGGAGACGTTTTCTGTGCAGTCCGTGCCAAAGCTATATAATGAAGACTAGTAGTTCAGTTGAGAGTAAGAGTGGTAGTTGATCTTCCCGTGTGGAGGCGTGGTCGAATACCTCCACCGTAGCCCTGCGATCTGTAAGAGGCGGCGCAAAGGGAACCCAATGCCTGGGGGTATAACCGGACCCCCCTTTTCCTATAGGGGGACCTCGCCCTCCAAGGTTGGGGGAATCTCGAATCTGAGACAGTGAAATGTGGTCATCATTCCCGCAGGACTCGGACCCGAGAATGACCGCGCTGGCGAGGACCAGCAGCAATTGTAAATGATAGACCCATTCTCTCGAGGGAGAGGATGTTACATAAGGAAATTGGAAAATACAAATTCTGTTCGTGGGTCTCAAGGGGCTTGTCGCCAAGACGAACTTATTGGCGTTAACCGCCAGTCGTAAAGTAACTTCGACTCTGAGTTGAGGGTTTGCATGAACTTTAAAAGACAAACCCGTCTTCTCGTCAGAGAGGACAACCCACATGAACAAGCTCGCAACGTCTGACAGTATCAAAATTAGGCCTTCTGCCGCAGATGCGGCTTGACACCTAGACAGACTGGCCGACTGACCGTGGGTCTTAACATAACTTCGATTTTGACTTTAGGTGAGAGCTGCAGTTGTGACAAGTAAGAAGCTGGTAGCTGAGGTCGGGCACAGAACATGGGGAACGTCCGTCGTTAGAAGCTACTACCAAGCAACGGCTAGTGAAGACTGAGAAGACTTTATGTGGGCTGTAGTTACAGTGATCTTTGCAGTATGTAACAGTAGACTTCTGTAGTTATTTGCAGTTGCGTTCTGTATGTGTTCAATAAATCCGGTTACCATTCCAAACCCCGCCTATAGTCAATCACGTGACTATGTAAAAAGAACAGTGTTTAATAATTCTACCTTCCAACTTACGTCCGTGTGTAGGGGACTGATATACTAAGAGAATTCTATTCCCGTCTTCAGGTGGAACCTACTCAGCTCGACCCAATCGACAGAGCTAGTCCCTGTCGTGTTTTAAATAAAGTGAAACCAGACGATGGATAATGTTCAAAAACACAATTACTGTACTAATATACCAACGTCTGAGACATTTAAATTAACATATATTGTGACTGTTTCTGCCGCTACCTTGGTTGCAAGTCAACAGACTGTGAGAACCTTTATGTTACACATGGCGAACATAATGAGGGAGCACTTTCTCTATCAGTCTTATAGCAGCGTTAGAACTAACGACACATTTAAGTGACAAATAGAGTGCAAGCCCATATGCGCTGAAAAATCATTCACGATGAAGAATGTGTCCCAATTCCGCGTCTCATAAAGCATCTATTAGTTAAAAAAGTCAATCTTAAGTTCTGTGAGATCCATTTCAATATAATAACAATACCTACGCACAGACCGCCTACTATTCCATTAGTGTGGCTTTCCGACCAACATCTCATTGCCCGCATTGGTGGGGCAACATGCCTCGCCCATTTCTTTCGAACATTAGCTAAAAGGTAAAATAACAAGCTCTCTATTATGTGATTTTATCCTTCATCTTCATTAGATCAGAACAGTCTTCTCAGCGCCTTACTATCCAAACTTTCAACATTACACCTTCTTGAAATTCCCAAACCACGGAAACATACACACCAATACAACTGTTTCAGGAGAACTTAAGGTAAAGTCTAAAAATATAAACGCTTTACTAACGGATCGCCATTTGGCTATGGACCTGTACACACGTGGGTGCACCTGTGCATTCCACTTGGGGCACTGGCCTCGAGTTTCTCCGAAATGAGAAAGGGTTCGTTTCCCGCATCGTCTCACCAGACCACGCGACAAGAAGCAAAATTATTTACACGCGAGAAAAATTCGTGCCAGTGTCAAGGGGGGAACGGAAAGGGCAATTAAAGCCCCGTATTTCAGGGTGATATACGGGGGTTAGTTACGTCACGGTTGGTTTGCGATTATATTAATAGCAGATAGCTTCTCCCACCACATACTCAAACACGACCCATAACGTACCAAGGACGTCTACAGACAATTCGGCCTTTAATAATACATGCGAACACGTTGTTTCGATCCTGGTATATATGAGGCACGCCCCCGAAATTACTGTGGAAAGCGTACGACGTCGTGTATGTGGGGGCCCAAAAATGTGAGCGACCCCGAAAAATGTATATACACCGTTCCCCTGCCATTTGACGACGTAGCTCCAGCAATATAACCTTACACTTCGTGGTTGTGTCCGTAGATAACCTATATATTAAAAACTGTATATTTCTGGGGGGGCTCTCTATTATTGGAGTCACATGACGGTTTAAACAATGCAAATCAGAACCTAAAACCTAAAATTAAAAAAAAATTGTATTGTAAACTAATTACTGAAGTTCATGGAAGTAGGCCTAGGCCCACTGGAGCTGTAGTGCCAAAAAAAGAAAGAAAAGAAACTAATTACTATGAAGTGACAGGAGGTTGGAGAAAACTGCACAATGAGGAGCTTTATAACTTGTACTCTTCTCCAAGTATAATTAGAATGATCAAGTCAAGGAGGGTTAGGTGGGCAGGGCATGTAGCATGAATGGGGGAGACAAGGAAGGCGTATAAGATATTGGTGGGAAAGCCAGAAGGAAAGAGACCACTGGGAAGAGCAAGGCGTAGATGGATGGACAATAATAAAATGGATCTTAGAGAGATAGGATGGGACGGTATGGATTGGATTGATCTGGCTCAGGATAGGGACCAGTGAAGGGCTCTTGTGAACACGGTAATGAAACTTCGGGTTCCATAAAATGTTAGGAAATTCTTGAGTAGCTGCAGAATTGGTGGCTCCTCCAGAAGGGCTCAGCTCCATGAGTAAGTAAGTAAGTAAACTAATTACTGAAGCGGCATTATCCTTGCCATGTCTACAATCCAGTAGTACTCAACAGAAATCAACTACAGGCCAGTAATACATTTCTAGAGCTCCAGGGCGGTCAGCAATTTATAGCTACATATTCAAAATTCAACTGGGAATGCAACACAAATTACACGCTTTTTGGGATAAATGAAATTCCAAGTTAATGGTCGCAGTATAAATAAAACAATGTAACTGTATTTCAGCTTCCTTTGTTCCTCAAAAGTGACATAACTGTTTTCGCAAAAGAAATAGGGACAGGAAGTTCTGGGGCACTCGAGTAATATTAAGAGTACATGTATTCCTTCAACAATTTGAGAGGCTATGATGTTGGTATTACTGATGAGATGGATTGTGATGTCCATTGAGATGGCCTCAGGTGGTATGATACCAAGTTTCACGAAGATTGGTACAGGCGTTTAAGCAATATTAAGGTTCTGTCTCAGAAATATGAGAAGAGGTTGTAATATTGGTATTATTGATGGGAGGTATTTATGAATTACGCCGCTGCAATTGGCTAAGGTGCCATGATATACATAAAAAGTTTAATTAAGACTGGTTTAGGCGTTCGAAAGTTGCTGGGGGATAAACACAGGAACAGCAAATTGATCCTCATAAACATAATTTCCTTTTTTTTTTTTTTTTCAAAATAAGAAAAGCACGCAAAAAAAAACAGATGATACTAACAGCTCCTAAACAAGAATTCTTCCTGAAAATGTTGTATCCAGAAGGAAAACAAGATTTTACCGAACTGTATTCCACCGCTCACTTGGGGGGGCGGGCAGCACGAACAAATGAGGGACCGCGAGGTCAGTATCAATGCACTAGTTTGCTGGAACCGCGTTGGTTTGGTCCTAGGACTTTATACCCATTACACACCAACATTCACTTAGTCATTCACCCAGTCATATTTGACAACAACAGGAGTGGAAAAAGCGTACTCCATATAATGCAGATATATTATCCAAATGTTGATGGGTTCCAACGGGGACCGAAACCATGAACGACTGTGCTGGCGAGGACCAGTGGCAATTTACTGAACTGGAAAGTAGGTGAATAGTTTTTGGAGAGTTAGCTCACGAGTCCCAGTATCGTGAGACAGTAACATACGGCCATGAGTCCCGCGGGACTAGGAACTAAAAACGGCTGTGCTGGCGAAGGCTTGAAGCAGCCCCGATTACGTAGTTCTTCCCAAGAACTTTTAAAATGTGTTACTTGCGATAACATAAGCTCATAAGAGTCGATGCCCACATACTGCATATAAAATAGAATACTGCACGGTATTCACACCAAAGAAATCACTGTGGAGACAGTCCTGATTTATTCTGCCCTGCAGTCCTATGACTGTTCATCAAACTACGTTGGAGACCTCAGCGAGACTGTAGTCCACACTACGTTAACTTGTTTCTTATAATGGACCATCTCTCAAAAGACTGCAAAGTTGCTTTGAAGGCATATATGTTGCTCAATTTCGGCCAGATTTTATTTACTCACACCGGGGCGATAATTCGCCATTTTTATCGTCGTAAATGCTACGCCTATAAACTAAGTGTTCTTGTAATTGTCTGTATTAAGTGTACGTTATTTACTCTAGTTCGCCGTACCGTTCTTACATCATTTGCGTATTACAGTCTAGTAGCGGACGTCAAGCGTCAACGGAAATGAATTAAAAGTAAAAAGGTACAGCTATCCCTGTAACAGGCCGTGGAGGCCTACAGGCTTGTGAGACATCGAGGCTCCCATATTTTATATACAATCGGCTCACAGATTGCGTGAGGTTGTCTGCTTTACGCGCCGGCTGCCCTTTACGCCTCAGGCCGATTCCTGGTACTCATTTCTGTTAGAGGTTGAGTCTACCCCAGGGCCATAGTGCGGCTGGAACGATTAGGTTAATTGAAAAATCCAATGACCTCATTTGGAATCGAACATGAGACCTTCCGGTATATATCACAGTCCCCCCCACACGGAAATTATTAACATCAGATCACACAAACTAGCAAGAGATTAAGAAATCACATCTTGAGGAGAGAAGTGGCAAGGCAGTGTTCTGAACGAATTTCAAAACCTTATCCGATGACAGCAGACTACGCAAACTTCTCCCAGCAGGGCCGAAGAGAGCCTGTGGAGGACCAACATGGCGGATGGACGTGCGAAGAATGGAAGGTACGCAGGTCCGGGTGAGGAGAGAGTGCCGGAGCATGGAACCTTCTGCTGCCTGCTTCATGTCCTTCACTCAGTAAGCGAGAAAGAATTTACGTCATTGCATTACACATTCTTCCTCTAACATGCATCTAAGTTCTGGCAGTCAAACAAGCCTCTTCACGTCGGGTTTTCCGAATATAATTTCATATGAATGTAACATCTACCGATCACGTTACACCCCGTGTCCACCCACCTCGCACATCACTTAATGTCTTACCTCTATAACGTCAAGATGAATACAAGAGTACCGAGTTTGCCAGAACATAATCGCACATGTCCGAGAGCCTCCAGAACTGAATGTCAACTGCCGTGTCTGGCTTACTTTGAAACTAATGGTCTTTCAGAATTCGGGTGCGCATCACAATCTGGCATATACAGTATACGGTCAAGAAAATAAGAGTACTTAAGGTTTAACTGTAAATCTTAATCGAAAAGCTCCACGCAGATACATAATTTTGTTGAAATTGGCACCGGAGAATATGTGCCGCCAGTGTTAACTTCCCGAGTCACTGTCTGACAAGATGGCTTAAACACACTAGGCCATTTGATTATAGCGGAAACATTTTGTTCTACTGGTGGTGCGGCTCAGGTGCTGCGCTATTTTCGCAGGACATTCAACTACACGGAAAAGACCAAGCAGATCAGCGACAGAAAGGTCGGTTCAGAAGCCTGAAATTACGTATGAATGGCGTTGTCGGGACAGGGAGAAGGAAGAAGGGCACGAATGAAACAGTTCTACAAAGTCCTTCCAAATCTGAAAGTGTTTCACGCAAAAAGCTGGCTATATCGTGACCATTTTAGCGGTCATTTAATGTCATGTTGTGGCAGTTTCGACTACGGACGGTCTTGTTCACTAAATCCTTGATCTCGTCTCCTCTGTTTACCTTCTCTGCTGACATGCGGGAGACAATACGTACAGGAACACTGTTCACATAGCTGATGAAGTGAAAGATGACATGTCATTGGTGTCAGTTCCTTACACACACTCTAAGCAGAGGTAAGGTAAAGTTGTCCCCGTACTTAACTAATTAAGCACTGCGCCATGAAGGCGTATGGAGGAATGGATGTATACACCCATCTTTCTTGATCCCGGCACTAGTTGGAGGTGAGTGGTCAGCTTCACGCCCCGGAGAAACAGCCCAGGGTACTCTATGGATAGGAGGTTGGGCGGGCCCCAGAGCCGGTCTGGACGATGTGGAGAAAATTCTTGATTCTACTGGGATTCGAACTCCGACCCCTCCGTAGCCAGTCGCTATACCGGCTACGCTAACTGAGCAGAGACTAAGTGCAAATTTAAGGTCGCGCCATAGCTCAAGTGGTTAGTCGCTGGCTTCCCATTGCGGCGGCCCGGGTTCGATCCCGGGTCTTGTCAAGTGGGATTTGTGGTGGACAAAGTGGTGCAGGGGCAGGTTTTCTCCGAGTACTTCGGTTTAACTTGCCAATCTTTTTTCCACCAGTTGCTCCACAATCACCCTCACCTATCATCTGGGGCTGGTACAATAGGCCAGAAGTGGCCGTAGTACAAGGGACTTAGTCCCAACCCAATAGCAATAAAAAAAGTGCAAATTTTAATGTAGACTAAAAAAGCCTTGGACGCCGGTGACTCCCATATTAGAAACATGTCTTCCACTGAGAAGCCCCTCTCCCGAACCTCGTATGTTATTCAGCATCACAACTATTCATATGAATTACATATACAAAATACATGCAACGCGCTTAATTTGCTGGCTCCGGTTCAAGATGTCAGAAGTAACAGTAAAACAATAATGTTATGCATGCCCCTCTTCATTTTTCTGAAACTTACTCTAACGATCGCAGTTCTTTTCAGGATTCCACAGCGAATGGCGCTAATGACATTCCCATCTCATTAACCAACACAGAGAACTGAACTCTCTCATGCTGAAGTGGCTTCCAGGATGCGATTGCTAATCATGCACAGTTCTACGACAACATCTGTACTGTCGTGTAGCGTTCATGTCCCTCATTCCAGGAACGGATGGACTGACACACGCAGAGAGGTAGGGGAGCCCGGGGACAGTTGTTACCATTTTTTTGTGATTCCCTTTTGCTCTGCGAGCATTGTATGTACGAAAATAACACCGATGCACAATGTTAGTGACATCATTGGTCTTTAAAGTAACAGTTTTCATATGACGCCCTTTATTCATTTTTAACAAATATCTGCAGTTCTTTGTGACTATGCATAAGGTAACAACTTGCCCCAGTACGGGTTACGCTGTTGCACTATATGGGGTTAACTGTTACGCTACATTCTTACAGCAATGAAAATGCACGTGTAAATTTTATTATATTTGATTTCCATAAACATGTCTAATGTGATTACATTTATCATATTTGTATTAATAACATAGGCTGAATTTAGTTTGAGCTGAATAAAAAATAAAAATTCAGATTCTGGATTTACGATTACTTGTTAAGGATGCATAATATGTGCCATGGGAAAAAGCGATGGATGAATGTGATCTCCTGGCGAGCTGAAAGGAAACCGCTCGAGACGAGCTTTGTCTTAAGAGGGGAGCGGATGTAACGGACGAAGAATAGTCGCTGCAAGAAGAGTAGCCGAAACAACAGGAGACACCGCAAGCGCAGCTACGGGACGGAAAAGGAACGGGGGTGCACCGTTAGGCTATTCGAGACGAACAGCCTTAAGGAGGGAGCAGTGTGACATGTTGAGCTATGGATGACGCCCCTCCCCCACCCCCGCCAACTGTGAATAGCCTTCGCTGCCCCTCATGTAGCCTCGATCGGACAATACAGAAAACGGCCACGTAATAAGCACCCTTGTTGCCTGGCGCTGTGTTGCCAGTAACGCTAGCGGTAGTAACCGCTGTTACCACCGTCGTCTCTCGCAGTCCTGTTTACCCGCGCTGCCTAGCAACCCGCGGTACCCTTGGTGACGTCATCGCTGTTGACTCACTTTGCATAGCGACCAGGATGCTAGGACTCGGCTAACTTCGGCTCACTTCGGCTTCGCTCGGCGCATCACGGCTGGCGGGGGTGGGGGAGGGGCGTCGTCCATAGCTCAACATGTCACAATATTATCAAAACTGATTATATCTACCGCATTAGATTCATCTACTGATGTGAAATCGTCAGAGTCGTGCTCAGAGTTGCAGCTGCTATAAACACACAAGCCGACGGCTCTTGGATCAATTTATTACATACGTAGTGTAAGTGCGAACACTCTGTAGGGGCTCTGGACACTGCGTAATGTTTCGCACATTCGCTATAAAACGATTCAGATGAGTCAACTTTTCCTACATTCTCTTTTAGTTGTTTAAGTTTTCGTACTTCTCTCGGCTGTCACTGTTACATTTAAATGGCTTAGCGCGTGCCCCTACTTGAGCTCCTAATAGAACGTCTACTGCGGTACCAACGAAAACAGCACCCACATTTGTTTTCTGCCTGTGGCGCTTTCTAAGCGCTTCTGTTTTTGGAAAGGGCTTGATTTCAACAGGGCTTTCACGGTGCAGATTCCTTTCTGAAGATGATCGACCTGTGTTTAAGCCTGACCTCTAACATCTAAATTCGATGATATGTATACAGTGGCCGTCTTGTAGTGCACTCAATTTCACCTGTTACTTCACGACATGTTTCGGCAACATAGTGCCATCATCAGCTGAGAAGGGAACACACATCACAAGACACGGTTTACACAGAAAATAAGAAAAACGACCCCCATAGTGGAAGAACCACACGCAAGTTTTCATTAAGACACACAAGATGAATAATCTTAACAAGTTTTAGTGTGTGAAAATGTATTACAGTTGACAAATACGCACTTTTTAAATAATTTTATAAAGATATATAAAGGCAAGCAATGAAATAAATTAGCGTAATTAGGGCACCTGATGATGGCACTATGTTGCCGAAACATGTCGTGAAGTAACAGTTGAAATTGAGTGCACTACAAGACGGCCACTGTATACATATCATGGATGAAAATCAGTGCAACAGGACGCTAAAATACAACACCTAAATTCGAGTTTGAAGTGGAGAATCTGAGAGGGTAAAATATTCGAGGTTTTTACTACCCTGAAGAGAACGGTCAGCCACAGCAGAAGGAGAGAAATCCTCGCCCGTGAACATGTCTGTTTAACTGCACATCCAGACATGATATTCCTTGGTGTGAATGTATCTGACACGGCTGCTTCACTATGGATGGAGTATCCTATTATTATCCTGATTTTCCTTGATTGCGTCAGACGCGCTGTTCACAAGCTTCGTGAAAGGTACACAAATGGACCTCGCATAAGGGTTTCAGTTTGGAGGTAGTGTCAGGTGGGAACGATAATAGCATCGCTCAATTTTTCTTGGGAAGGTCAAGTATTCCTACAGAAAGATGACACTGACTGTTGTCCAGTAGAAATAATGTAGGTTTACTTGCGTAACCATAATATGCTTTATAACATGTTCCAGGAACAATAAAAATGATCTATCGCCACTCTGACTTTTTATTATCTCGTAGATGTCACCGAAATACAAACAAGTCTCAAAGTGCTTGCAAGGGCTCTGACACAAAGGCGTCACTGACACAAGACCGACGAGTTCAATGCCTGTGAATGAGAATCAGGAGAGAAATGAACTGAGATATGCGACTTTTCTACATAAATACGATTTCCATTATCAACTATAGTTCATGCAGTCTTTCATTATTAGTGGGGGAAACAGTTTTAATTAAATGCCGTCATTTAAGTAGGGCGGTTAGGACCTACCGCAAGAATTTAAATCTGGTAATGTTAATTCTCATTTCGAGAACGCATTATAAAACTGTAGACCGCCTCTGTGGCCTAGTGGCCAGATTTTCTGGCTACAGATCTATAGGTCCCAGGTTCGATTCCCGGCGATACAAAATTTTCTGAGCAGTAGTGGATATGGAATGGGGTTCACTCAGCTTCGTGAGGATAACTGAGGAGATATTTCAAGGAAATAGCGGCTCCGGTCTTAACGTCCTTGGGAATACTTTGCGCTGGCTACGCAACACCCTCTATCCGCTAAAGTTGACACTAACTTCGTCGACAAGCGGCGGTCGCTCGGTCGGTATAGTTCGCTTGCGGACTAAAGCGAAAGAGTTTGTTATTATAAAACTGTTTAATAAGAAATTTACTTCAAGTACAACCTTCAAATCCTTCGCAAAACCTCTGCAGCGTTATAAAAGTTACTGTCTACTTAGCTGATGATTTTCTTGGAATGACAGCTTTAAACAAAACTTCTTCTGCCGTCTCCACGTACGTTTATTTAAGCATGGTGCCTGTTTTCGTTTTCCTCTTGTTGCCATTCTACAAAATCAGAAGGTAATATGACAGCGGGGCATGCAGCTACAATATAACAATTTACTCCTTGTTATGCCATTTCGTTTCATAATGAATTACATGACGAACGTCATATGAAGTTGAAAATATTACGATAAAATACCTGAATTTCAATAGTATGGACCCCTCAATCCCGTTCGATAAAAGTAAATTAACTGACTGTTACAAAACAAAGCCCAAGGAATGGACAAACTACTCGGACACAAAGAAAACCGTTTCCTTCCAACTGCAGAGCGACCATCGAAAGGGGACAACCAGAGGTCTAGTATGGCTTCAATCTGGTCGCTGGCGGAGCCACTATTACCAGCGTCTGATTTTCAATTTCAACTTAACAACTAGCCCCTGTCTTCCTTATTCGTACAGGGTCAACGAAAACGAGCATGCGTTGTTTCAGTTCGGAAAATGAAGTGGCCACGGAAACGGTGCACGCTGTTCTAACTCTCAATGAGTTCTCTGTACATAAAATGACTTTCCAATCGCCCGTTAAATCAAAACACGTACGTACGAGTAAACAGTGTTTTTCAATATGATAAAAGCGGAAGCACACTCATCACATTCTGCTGTAAAGTTGTGTATGGACGTATAACATAAATTAACACAAAGATGTCATTTCGTATTGTCTGGTAGAAAGGAACCGACATTTCAGAGAAAATGCAGTTTCCATCTTCATGAAAGAAGGGCAAGACTTACTCTCATGTCAGTATCTTCTAAGCAATATGGCGCCACATCAGCTAAGCCAGTCTCTCTATTCCTGATGCTCCCACTTGGAACACAGGACATCCGTGAAACGCTTGTTTCACTTCAGTCTCTTAATCTTAGACAGGCGGTAAGACTGTTGGCTTAGGAATAGGAATCAGCTCGTAGCTAAGCCGTTACCTACACACAAACACAGAATAAATGAAGACATCCATGCCTTGAGTGGGATTCGAACCCACGATTCCAGTGTTCGAGCGAGCGAAGACAATTCATGCTTTAGACCGCGTGGCCACTGCGATCGGTAATTAAGGCAGTAGCTTCACTTAATATTAAAATTCATCGCCCTGATAAGATTAAAACTCACATACCTCTTTATGATTTTATTTTGTATCATTTTTTTCTAGTGTGTAATGTAGTCCACAGTCATGTTCCATATTAGGCACTACAGTTCACAGAACAATTTTAAAACAATAGAAACATTTCCGGTTACTAATAAACGAAAAGCGTGACACATAAAATACTGAGACGAAAATGTCTTCTTTATGAACGGATGCAGTGCGTAAAAAATATATCGAACTATGCAGAACATCGAGACAACAAAACTTTAACAAAGTAACATAAGCATAAGCCAGTGCGATGACAGAACAGCGGAAAATAAGAATCCATTGCTGTTATCACACTTTCGCAAGTCGCGGTACACTCGCTAAGAAATACTGACGTCACACGAGCGCTGGCTTTTCCAAAGGCCGACGGGCCGCATACATCAGTATGCAGTCCACATCTACCTATTGCTAACCTCTGAGCATAATTATGGCAAATTGTTTAAGCTGGCTGTGAATTATTTTATTAATAGAAGTATTTCCGTGATCATGATATGGCGTTCTGTAACAATATGGCACCACTGCACGATATTCTTGAGCGCCATGTATTTCTGATAACCGGAGCAACGCAAGAAACGCGTGGCGGCCATTGCGTCATGAATCTCCAACATTCTGAAGCACTGAGGTTATTTTTAGAGCCAAGAAGACCCTCACACTGAGTTGCGTGGGTTACTTATATAAAGCGTATTCCATTATTTTCATACGTTGACATGACTCTCTTGGCATCTGACTGGCTCACACTGTACAATAGCACATGTACCTTATCAGAAACTTATAATTCTGAACAATCTCTATGCTATGAGTGAGACATTTCGCTGAGAAGCCGCAGTCACTTCCGAGCTGCGTAAATCTTGCAATTCTCAACACTTGCAACACCTTGTCAATTTAAAATGTCTGTGGTACCTCATAATGTGGGCACGCGGTAGCGTAATTGGTTGAGGCACTATGCTACAAGCCGGAAGGTCACGGAATGGAATCCCGATGAGGTGGATTTTTTTTTCAATTTACCTAATCCTTCCATCCGCACTATGGCCCTGGGGTCGTAAAGACACTAACCACCGTCGTAGTATTCGATTTAATCTGTTCGTATCGTGAAATGAATAATAAATACAATATTTTACACAAGAAAAAAAAATATGCAATTTCAACACCGTTATCACGAGATACACATGTGTGTCGCGTATTTCTCTGCCCTTAACCTGTTCGTGACTAAACGCTTTACTCCGTTAATGAAGCCTTGAAGGCAAACTTCACAAAATAAGTCGAGTGAACTATACATGCAATTCGCAGAGAGGCCCAGGCATACAAAAAGAGCAGTATCTTGCCTGACTGTGAGCTGCACAGACCATGCCACTGTCCATAACTCTGATGATGCACATCCTTGTTCACATGGAAACTTGAACCTTCTGGATGAAGGTCCTGGGTGTTCTACACCAACGGCGTCTTGCCATGAGTCTCTTGCCAGGTGTCTAACACTTACCTGAAACGAACAGAAACAAGACATTGTTAATGTTTATACGAATGCGGTAACATCATGGCCGTATATCCGCTCATCCATGTTGACCTTGAATCAAAATATCTGAACGAATCATCATTTACAGCAGAAGAAACAACATCAATGACTAAGGTCAATGGCCCATTTCAATTCCATTATAATTTAATTTCGTCAAACCAATGTATCCCAATAGCTTCGAGACCACAGTCACAGGGGTATCTCCTAGGACAAGAACAAGCAAAATTACTTCATTTAATTAACTTTACTGCCCAAGGATCGCAAGCCATGTGTTCGCGAGCTGCAAAGCAACTCTTAGACAAGGAAAGAGATGTAAACCCATAGCTTCACGACAATTTCCTAATCTTCGCGACTTCGAGAGATCATGATCTAATCACATTTGGATGTAAAGGGGGGAAAACTGGAAGAAGTGATAATCTAAACTGCTCTGCCATTCTTGAGCGGGTGGATTCGATCCTCACAAACCACATCACCTAGCTCGGGTAACGCGCTAGGCCCTTAGACGGTTCTGGAGGGCGTCGCTTCTGGAATTACAATTGACTGACCAATGGGAAGCCTACTGTAAATTATGCAGGATTCCCTTAATGGCAATAAACCTGCGTGAAGAAGAGGCCAATCAAACACTGTGTTCAAATTTGGGTAACTGGCGAACTGAAAAGGGAAACAAAGCCGACTGGACTTTATAACTGCTGCTTCTGCTACGGAGGTGTTGCAACGAACTGATGAAGACGATTACCTTTTTCTTTTTAATGCCAGTGGGGTGGGACTAAGTCCCTTGTACTGCGGCCATTTCTGGCCTATTGTACCAGCCCCAGATGATAGGTGAGGGTGATTGTGGAGCAATTGGTGGAATGAAGATTGGCAGGGGAAACAGAAGTACTCGGAGAAAACCTGCCCCAGCGCCACTTTGTCTACCACAAATCCCACTTGACTAGACCCGGGATCGAACCCGGGCAATGGTTAGCTTACTCGTGTTTGTTTTCCTGATGAGGCTACCTTTCAAACTTCGGGGAGGATACACAGTCACAGTGTCCGCATCTGGGGGTTACAGACCCCACGTGTTCTTCTAGAGAACGAGAGGGACAGCCCTAAAGTGAATGTTTGGTGCGCCCTAATGCACAACAAGGTTACTGGGCCAATCTTTTCTTCTGAGTGTAACATTTCAGCAATCGCTTATCTGGACATGAGGGAGCTTTATGTTGCACCTCAGCTAGAAGAGTTTCAGCCGTGGGTAGTTCTACAACAGGATAGTGCACTGCCACAGTGGGAGTTACTTGTTCGTCAGCTCTTGGATGCAACGTTTCAAAACCGATGGATTGGCAGGGACATTCCAACAACATGGCCACCACGTTCACTGGGTATTACCCCTCTGGACTTCTTTTTATGGGGGTACTTTTTGTGTAATAAATTTGTGAAATCAGGAAAGGACTTCATGCTCACCCTGTATATCAGTGAAGAAGCTTGCTTACTTATGGAGCTGAGAAGTTAAAGAGTTATACTGGCTACTAGGAAGAAAATCCCAACTGAACTTGGAAAACAAAATCCTGATACACAATGCTGTGATAATGCACGTATGGACCTATGGAGCTGTGCCAGTAAGTCGAGTATCGCCATCATCCAGAGATCTCAGTCAAAAATACTTCGAGCAATGACAGATGCACCATGGTATGTATCGAACGACACCCTTCACCACGACCTTGGCATCTCAACCATCTCTGATGTAATCCAAGAGCGTGGCAGCAAATACCATGATCGACTAGAGACGCACATCAATCCATTGATGAAGCCGCTACTGGAAGAACCCAAAAATAGACGCTTGAAAAGACGTCTTCCAATTGACCTCAAGTGAATAACGGAGGCTCCTTCGGTGAAAGGACCCTCATCCTGCCATAGGCGGGCTCAGTAGCCCAATGTCACCACAATAGCTTATAGAATATGATAATTCTGATTGCTACTTAAGTAACAATAAAAAAAATGGAGCCGAGCCCTTCTTGGGAAGCCGCCAAATGTGCAGATACTCGAGAATTTTCCAGCATTTTATGGAACCCACAGGTTCATTCCAGTGTTCACAAGAGCCCTCCACTGGTACCTATCCTGAGCCAGATCAATCCAATCCATACCATCCCATTCTATCTAAGATCCACTTTAATATGATCCACCCACATACGCCTTGGTCTTCCCAGTGGTCTCTTTCCTTCTGGCTTTCCCACCAATATCCTATATGCATTCCTCTTCGCCAACATTCGTGCTGTGAAGAAGGTAGTAAAATTTATTAAGTTCAGACAACATTTAAACCAAACATTTCTACGCCTACTGTGAGTTTAAGAACAGTGCGCTGACTTGTTGATTTCATAGTGGAATATACTACGCCGGAGAATATAGCGTCCACAACAGTTTTCAGTACAGTGACAAAGAATGTCTATTCATCATCCAATGTCCGAATAGCCAACCGCCTTATTTCCTTCACATTATCATGCGCTACTTCATCACTCCCTTCAATAACACGTGGCCCTTAAGACCTTCCTACTGACAAATCGGGGCTGCCCATCACAATACCCTTACTCTATTAGACATATTATGGTTAAAATGGTAGAACCACTGCAGCCCCTCCCGAGCGTCCACAACACCCCTTGGACACTCAATTTAAATATCTCCTAGCAACGTCTCTCAAGGCAGAATTTGTAACATGTTCCAACGATTGATTCCTGTAGTCTGTTAAAGAAAAAGTAGTACGTGCATTGATTAAAAGTATACTTTTGTACTTTCATTGGCCCTCTATTTTCAAAACCACCACACTTCGGAAAGTGGCTCTATCACCACGAGATGGACAAAACTTTTTCCTGAAAAGGCAAGTCTTTTGGGCGGCGACGCCGTCAAATTCAATCGTTACTACCTAGAGGTTCATGCTCTTCATAATAAACCTCTGCCAGAATCCCCCATACCCCACAAAAATTCTGTTCTAAGCTCGGGTGCAGATACTCTACGATCGAGGTCTGAGTGGAGCGGAACAGAGCAAACTTCAAAACGTACAACTTACACTCATGATCAATGTTTTCACATCATCGTCAAATTCGTGCAGTATTCAGTAATTCCCTTCGAAGACCACCATAAAACTGTAACAAGTGCCAACAACTGTTTCGAACGATTAACACGAAGCATGTCTACACTACACCAGCCGCAGTGATTGCACGTCTAAGAGAAATTCCCAGCTTGTATTACAAATTTAAACTCAGGAAGTAAAAAAGTAAAAAAAAATTAAAGGTGTCCCTGTAACGGGCCGTGGAGGCCCATAGGGTTGTGAGATGTTGAGGTTCCCACATTTTCTGGACAATCGGCTCATACATGGCGGCAAGGCTGTCAGTCTTACGCGCCGGCCGCCCTTTACCCCCAAGAATATTCCAAGAACATTCCTGGTACTCATTTTTGTTAGAGGCTGAGTCGACTCCAGGGCCACAGTGCGGCTGGAAGGTTTAGGTTAATCGAAAAAAATCCAATGACCTTCCGGCTTGTAGAATAGTGCCTCAACCAACTACGCTACCGCGTGCCCCCCACCCCAAACTCAAGAAGATACTATCTTGAAACAGTACACAAATGACTGGATAAACAGACGGGCACGTAGGGCTTCGTCACATTGTTTTGAAAGATTCGTACAGCCCTTTCTAAAAGTAGACCCTACGTATCCGATGCTGAATTATTCATAAGGGCTACACATTCAAGCAACAGGGTTCCCTAATTGTGCAACATCATTAAAGAAATTAAGAAGTGGTGAACGTACCACATCATAAAGCCGTAATAACTTTGTAATGACTATGATCTCAAATACACAGCCCAAATATGTTCTTATTGAAACGAAATATATGACAATGGCGAGATCTAGTGCGTGCAAGGTCTTAAGCAGCTCGAACAATGGGATTGCAGGTTCGAAACGCACTCAATGCATGATGCAGACTATATTAGCGTTCTTCTGTGTATATTTCCCTATGCGGATAGAAACACTACTATGGCCGAACATTTCGTCCAAGGAGTTCTACTAAATGCCTAAGGATTTACTATGGTAGAACAAATTCTGAAACTAACAGGCCAAAGAGCCGATTCATGAAATCTGAAGCACAACAAAATACACACTCAATAAAACAATACCCGATATTACGTCGTAATGCAAGGTTATTATTCAGTTTAAACCATAAGACGTAAATGAAATTTAGTCAGTTGGCACAGATCAAATTTGTAACATGGCATTTTATCAAAGAACATGACATACTTGCTCCTGTCCCCTCACTCTTTCATACATTTAAATATTGATGTTGCTATTTTTCGTTAAAAACTGTTCCAATGGAAAGGAAATTGAAATTGAAAAAAAAATGCATTTATAATTACACAATTTTCTGGCTCACCTTGTACGACCATTAACAACCTGATCTTGATACTGTCGTTAGAATGTGAGCCATTGCTTGTATGTGTGTAAGCAGACCTATCGTAGGATACATTAGGTTATTTATACAGACAACTCAACTGTAACTCAGAGCTGTCATGATTTATCTTCGTTGCAAATGATAAACACACTGCACGATCAGTCTATTCTGAGAGACAACCCACAAAAAAGTAAGATATACTGATCTCTAAAAGGATGCACTATTTAGATTTCATTTCATTCAGAAAATGTATTCCATTCAAATTTCCTACAACACAACTCAGAGTTAGGACGTGTAAATACAGGATGATTCTATATTACTGCCGGGATTTCCGTGGCCTATAATTTTCAAACGTTACGTGTCACGAAAGGCGCACATGTTGAAGTTGTTTAGCATTTTGCAATATTGATTGTATGAGTAATACATGTTTCCAGTACCTCCATATTCCATAAGCAGTTTTATTTTGTTGTTTCCGGTTTGAAAATTATAGGCCACGGAAACCCTGACAATAAATTAGAATCACTCTGTATATCAGGAACTGTTTCACCAGGACCTTGTTTTACATCTAAAGCAAAGGAAAGGCGCCGAAACTGACGTATGAAAACTCATGGTGAGGAGCTGAAACCCACAGAGTTCACTTATACGCAGTGAACGGTGACACCGAAGCTATCAGGAATTATCCTTGGTATGGGAAGCAACAATAAACAATCTCGCAAACAATACGTTGGTGAGTTACTTATTTCTGACCAATGGGTTCGCCTCACGCTTTATTTGAAGAGAAAAATATTTGTCGAGAGAAAAAAGAGAGAAGGCCATTTATTTGCAAATTTAATTTTTATTTTCAGGCAACTTCCACAGAAATTCCTCGTTTTAATTATGATTGTTTTCGCTTCGCAGCCGACCTCTCGGATCACCTACAGAATATCTTTTCCATAACCCCAGAGTCAAATGGCTGGAACGTTAAATTTACTGTAAAGAGACCACTAATACGTTCACCAGACAAGGACATTCTCTTATTCGAACATATGTTGCTTGTCGGAGACAAGTTCCACCTAGACTCGACTGAACTGGTGGCTATTGTTTTCCTTATTATCTGGGCTGATTTTATGATTTCGGGAATTTCTGTACTACAACAAATTGCGATTTCGACACAACTGCGGAAATCGTTGACATTTACATAAACTTCATACGAGGTACTATCGGAAAGTTCCCGGGCTGTTATTGTTAAAATCTAAATCGGTGAAAGATTAGAAGGGAGACCACGACCACACTTCAGCAAACATATTGCATCAGTCTGTCACGTGACACCGCGCCGTGAACACGCATTCTTTTACACGAGTGCTTCGTGAGGCTTTTGGAAAACATTCATTAAGCAGGACAGCAGTTTCTGAACGGCATTCACGTTTCAAGGCCGGTAAAGTGTCGGCTGAAGGGCGACCAAGCACCAGCAAAACGACAGAAAATGTTGAAAAAATTCGAGAAGTCATTCACCATGACCGTCGCCGAATAATGCATGAGCTCGCAGACACCGTTGGGATCAATTATGGAGCTTTCCAGGAGATCTTAACGGAAAATTAGAACATGTGCGACGAGAAAACCGGAACTTCGGCGCAACAACCACAACCGGCTTTTTCATCATGACAACGTGCCTGCCCACATGTCCCTGAAGACAACAAAGTTTGTGACTAACAACATAGTTATTGTGAGCTCAGAACCTGCTCACGCTAGTTCCTCGCTCACGGATTTTCTTTTTCTTCTACCCTGAAGATGGAGGCGATACGTTCCTCCGAAACGTCGGGTAACATAATATCTACACGGCGCCACATCCCAGAAAACGGCTTTCTTCATAGTCACCGCCGTGAAAACCTCAAATCTTATAATTATGTTACAAATTTCGCGAAAAGCCATAAGTATTCAGATTAAGTGATCTGTCCCAAAGAAAGGGGTAAATTTTGGGTCAAGAAGTAGCAAATATTATTTTACACACAATAACCTATAGGTATGCCTTACGTTCTGTGTTCAGTTCCATAAAAAATTCTTCATTGTTTTATGTACCGTTCGTTACGTTAACTTACACTTCCTGCGCCATCAGAATCTATACAATATACAAACTATACACAACGTCTACATGCGGCAAGCAATAAACCAGGACAACACACCAACATAAATTCCCGCCACTCCAGAGTGCATATCGCCTGCCCTACTTCAACCATTTTAATTAAAAATCACACCACCACGACGAGCTTCATGTGTCAGAACCCACCGCTATTAATTTATTACACTGAAATAAATTAGTGATGGGTACTTGGTGATTAAAATAGCTTTAATCGTGTATCATAAATACAATCATTAGTATCAGAGACATAATGAAAGACTATTTTTACTGTCGTTGGTGCAGATTTGTGGTCGAAGACGGCAAATTTGCAATATACATTTGCACGCAGATGCGTTTTGATTAGTTTCTTTCGTGAAGATTAAACAAAATATTTCAAACAAATGTTCGTGTCATATTTATGTCAGGCTTTCTCACAAAACAAAAATGAGTGATTTCAACAATGAACCAACAGATTCGCCGGGCACAGAATTTGTTACCAATGTGTTCCACAGACCGTCCGCCATCCCCTTGCAGCTCAGCTCCGTAACAACATTAATCTCCCATATGATACCCTAGCCTCAACCAGGGACAGAAATATGGCGCGGAAACAACCGTAAGGGAACAGATATACAGCATTCAGAGCAACAGTGAAAATATGGCAATGGCAAAGAGACATTATAACCGGTATTCGAAATCAAGTCACAAAGGTTGGGAATACCCAAATGAGGTTTACCGATCCTTCAGATTTATGCTAAATTCAGTATATAACCAAATGGTTAAGAAATATGTCTCCCAATAACCAATCTAGATAACAGCGTGGCGATACAGACAGTTGGCAAGCGGTCACGCTCTAGGCTTGTAATTGGAGGCCAAAAATCTGAGGGGCCAAAATAGGCTCCTATCCAATGGGTACCGGGAGCTTTATCCGCGGGGATAAAGCGGTCGGGGCGCGAAGCTGACCACTCACCTCTAACTAGTGCTGAGGTCGATAAAACGTGGTTCAATACATACATCCACTCCCCCATACGCCTTTATGGCACAGTACTTAATTAGTTAAGCAGGGAAACACCTTTTTCTTCATAACCACTTAAACATAAACAATCGCCATCTTAAATACTGTATTATACAAACACGGGATATGGTACCGCCTGTCACCGATACATTAACTACTTGTTAGCACCGAAATGGCATACAAATATTTTTGTGACTGCACAGGCGCCTTAAAGAATAAGCTCAAGGTCACGCAGGAAGGTAAATAGAAAGATGTGAAGACAGGGTGTGGGGGCACCAACATGACAGGCCTATCAAATTCTGCAAAGCCTCCGAATGGATTCATTTCGAAAAAAAATCTATATAAAAGCCGGGTTTAATTTGCTGCTCGCACGTTACAGGCGTAGCTGGGAAGATAATATTAAATTGTATCTTAGGAAAAACAGCGTGTAACGGTGCTGACTAGGATAAAGCGGCTGGCTTTTGTGAATATGGCAATGAACTTTCGGGGACTTGGGGGGGGGAGGGGCACGATACTACTTACTTTTCAAGAAATGCTCTGTATTCTGAAGGTGGCCCGTTATACCTATGCACTGCAGGCTTCACTTTGCCCACGTCAATTACAGACGCCTACTGCAGGCCATTAGAAATGTCATAATGATAGCCCTACAATGGCTGTTTAGTTTTCGGGAGTTCAGAGGTCCGATTTCGCCAAATGTCTACTGCCAATGGTAACACCTCCAGATCTTCGTTTCCTACAGTCCCAGTGGCATGAACACACAACAAGTATTCCTTCTTCACTGTCCACAGCCCTCAGGTAGTTCATAACGTACGTGTATATGAACAAGAAGTTCTGAGAGCGACTTCTGGCTGTATTTACTTACTCATGTGCCACTGAATACTTCGAAAACTCTCAATTATTTCACTTTCTATAAACTAAACATGGGTATCCTTCGAACGTGTGAGAAGACAGCAAGACGTAAGCTTCCGAACGTCTGGTTGCACGGACAACGGTCTTGGAAATATATGTGACTTTTATCAAGATGTAACTACGAGTGTAATGAAAATGTAAAACAAAACAGCTGGACTGTGCATACAGTTTTAATGCGGGAATGGTAAGTAAGGAGGAACCTATGCCCGAAATTTGTACGGTCTGATGGTGTTACATTCATCTAGAGGCACTGAGGGCAGTAACTGATGAAATCACAGAACTTTACTAAGGAATATCTGTGAGGACATGAAACAAAGACATCTGCTATCAGTATGAGTGGTTTTAAAACTATACTGCCTAATCCCTCATGAGGTGTGACATGCACCATACCAGAGACCAGCGTTATTAATCACTCATGGAGCTGGGCCCTTCTTGAGAAGCCGCCAATTGTGCCGCTACTCAAGAACTTCCCAGCATTTTATGGAACCCGAAGGTTCATTACCGTCTTCACAAGAGCCCTCCACTGGTCCCTATCCTGAGCCAGATCAATCAAACCCATACCGTCCCATCCTCTCTCTCTAAGATCCATTTTAATATTGTCCATCCATCTACGCCTTGCTCTTCCCAGTGCTCTCTTTCCTTCTGGCTTTCCCACCAATATCCTATACGCCTTCCTTGTCTCCCCCATTCATGCTACATGCCCTGCCCACCTAACCCTCCTTGACTTGATCATTCTAATTATATTTGGAGAAGAGTACAAGTTATGAAGTTCCTCATTATGCAGTTTTCTCCAACTTCCTGTCACTTTAACTATCTTCGATCCAAATATTCTAGTCAGCACCATGTTCTCAAACACCCTCAGTCTATGTTCCTCAATGTCAGAGACCAAGTTTCACACCCAGTGTTATTAATATGTTTTAGCCCTACGGAGCTATAAATTACGATCTCCAAATACATCGGTGACCAATATACAGTATTTCGGTTCACAATTTCAATTATTATCATTATTATTATTATTATTATTATTATTAGGAAATAAATCAAAACAAATAACTTGTAGCTCAAGTGCCTTGCTCATGTCCTACATGTCTAAACAGGGATTCATAATTAGTATCCCTGCATATAACTCCACTTTCCAACCAGCTGTACTCTAAGATAAATACTGAGGTGAAAGTAAATATAAAAGAAATCCAGCAAAAACTGACCAGCTTATTTCTGACAGAATGTTACATTAATTTTAATATTTGGATGCCCCCCAAAAAAGCAGGCGCAGGTTAAATTATGAACTGCAAGCGCACGGTCTGCTGAAGATCACAGACGGTAAAGCAACATCCATATCTCAGCTTCTCACAACGACTGCCACAAAACAAATCCCCTTTGGTACAAATGGCAACCCCAAGGCCACGCCTGAAACTAGGCCTATGCTCTTTTCTAACAATGAAATAGTCTTCCAGTTATTCTCCCTTTGTGAGGATCTATTGAGGAACATGGATCACAGGTGTCTAGGAACAAACTCCTACGAATAATTTCTGCATCTATAAAGAGGAAGTAACGAGAGAGAGAGTAAGGCCCCGCCATAGCTCAGGCGGTTAGTCGCCGGCCACCCACCACGGCGGCCCGGTTCGAGCCCAGGTCAGGTCATGTGAGATTGCGGCGATGGGGCAGATTTCCTCCGAGTACTTCGGTTTCTCCTACCAATCTTCATTCCACCAACTGCTCTATAATCACCCTCATCTGGGGCTGGTACAATAGGCCAGTAGTGGCCGCAGTATTATGTAGGCTCAGTCTCACCCCACTATGAATAATAATAAACGAGAGGGAGTAAAATACATAATCAGGAACTTCACAATTTTATACTCTACAGAACAGTGTTAAAGGGGCACGCGGTAGCGTAATTGGTTGGAGCACTATGCCACAGGCCAGAAGGTCGTGGGATCGAATCCTGATGAGGTGGATTTTTTCAAATTACCTAATCCTTCCAGCCGCACTATGGCCCTGGGGTCGACTCAACCTCTAACAGAAATGAGTACCAGGAATATTCTTGGGGGTAAAGGGCGGCCCCGGCGCATAAGGCAGACAACCTTACCGCCTTCTATGAGCCGACTGTCTAGAAAATGTGGGAACCTCAACATCTCACAACCCTATGGGCTTCCACAGCCCGTGCCGTCATCTAATACGTGATATGCACTCTTAAACCACACTGCACTATATGCACGAAAAAATAACGGCTACAGGTTCTCTGCCATATTAGAAAAATGTAACAGCAAGTCTGTACTGTATCTCTTTGCGTTCTCTCGTGAACTAAACTTCTCTTCCCTAAATATCTGCATCATTATGTTGAGCGAAGCTTGTTCTAACCCCCCCCTAAAAAAAACACTTTAGCATTGTTCGAAATAAACAAGTTTATACGCTTTCTTAAATGAATCCATACTCGCAAAATCTTCCTAATACACTCGTATTTCCTAGATCACACGGTGCGTGTTAAAATTCCGTGGTAAGCGTTCTAATCAAACTCTCACTCCCTCAATAATTTGGGGCGTAACTTTCAACAGGCATGTCTCTCTCTTCGAGAACGAAAAGTGGTCAAAAGCAAATCCAGAAACCGACTTGACGACGAAGTTGCCACTTCACACATACGTCCAGATAAAGAAATTGCGCGTCTAAAAACCCGCCTTTCACTGTTATCACTTGGCTTGCGGCCCACGAACGGTATTTACGTTGATAAACTGGCCCTTGTTAAAAAGGAGTGGGGAAGCGGGGTGTACATCACTGCTGTGCTTCCATTCTACTTCCTTCTGCTGAAAGCCAGCAGACAGCCGTTGCTAGGGAACGACTCTGCAATCAAACCCGTTGCTAGGCAATGGCTCAGTAGCTGCCACGTGATGTCCTCAATAGACAAGCATGCAACAATCTCTGGTCGTGATCCTAGAGAGGGTTGGCGCCAAGACGAAATTATTGGCGGTAAATCGCCAGTCGTAAAGTTAACTGTGACTTTGACGTCTAGAAGAGAATATAAAATTAGTCATGGATCCTGACGGGACTCCAAACCAAGAATTGCTGTGCTGGCGAAGACCAGCAGAAATTTAACCGGCCGACTGCAGGAAGTCAGTCAGTTGAGAGCTGCAGTTGTGTGAAGCGAGAAGCTGGTAGCTGAGGCCGGCGACAGTTCGGGAACCCAAAGGAAGGTTAACGTCAGCAGTTCGAAACCGCTAGCAAAGAGAGCAGTGAAGACCGTGACTGGGAACAATACTAGCCTGTGTGTGATATCGATTTGTAAAGTGCAGTCTCGAGTTTTTTTTTTTTTGTCTTTTACGGCTATCACTGGCTTCATTAATCCGGATTATCGCCTTATCAGGATCATCTTCCCACCCAATTAATCGGAATTAGCGAGGGTTTCCTGTATATGGTTCGCTTTGATGTCTATCTACTCTAAACGCAAACCTAGTCTTGCAAAGCTAATGGCACTACTGCTCCCCACAGGGAGTGTCGGAAAATACGTATTTGTGCTCCTTTAAATACTGGCCGTAACGACACGTGATGGATATAAAAGTTGGAGACCTTAATAAAATCGTTTAAGCCATACGTCAAATTTGTGTACAACGAGGAACGTTTGGGAAAGTTGCGGGACTTCAGGGGCACATGAAGTGGGTTTATATTGATCTGCAGGAACAAAAATTAAATGTTCTTGACAACTTTTAGTGCACGGCGACGGTTTCAAATACTAAATAAATTTAAGCAGTTTGGGAGACGAAACAAGCAAGACATGTCCTATTATGCGTTTAAATAATGACCTTTGTGTTCATATATAACGCACAAAAGCCGTACAAATATTGATGATAGGAAAGAGATTAGAAGCGGCGAACACATCTCGTCATGCGCAGGAACACGCTCTGGTTTCAAGCGGACGACCGCCGCAACAGACACTTTCCATATGAAGACGCGTTAAAAATAACCTGCATGTGAAACATCTGACAGCCAGTTGTAAATGTCAGAGTACGGATCATTAATTTATCTCAGCAGATGATATCCCATTCTTTCGAGCACCGGCGCGATGCGATGGAACCGATAGCGGCACCAATATGCCATGAGATTAATAGGGATTGTCACTGGATTCCATCCATTATAAAGGCGATATCACACTCACAACAACCAGCCGGGGAAGAGTTGCGATGCGATGACGTCAATTACCACTTGTTATAGTTTAACCCTGCTAAATTGCTGTAATATATAACGTTCCTTTATACAAGATAATTGTACGTCCGCAGTAACGGACAGACACACGAGGCGAGCCATATCGTGTTCACACATGCCCAACATTCCTGTCAGAAGGACGGCATGCAAACTTTAAACGACATGCTACATACACGTCGCACTCGACGTAAAAAGAAGCCGCGATAGCTCAGTCGGTATATCGACTGGCTACGGGCTGGACGACCGAGGGGTCGGAGTTCGAGCACCGGTAGGGGTAAGACTTTTCTCCAGGTCGTGCAGACCGGTTCTGGGGCCCACCAGCTGCCTGTCCAAATGGTACCGTGGGCTCTTTCTCCAGGGGTAATGAGGCAGGGGCGTGAAGCTGACCACTCACCTCCAACTAGTGCCCAGGTCAAGAAAACGTGGATCTATACATTCACTCCCCCATATGCCTTCATGGTGTACTGCTTAATTAGTTAAGCACAGGGACAACTTGATATTACTCAATGTAAAGTATTTCAGCTCCATGGAGCAGAGCCATGTCTTTTCTTTCTGAAGATCGCTAGACTGCATATAGTGTCAAATTCCACGATGAACTGATCTAATCGAGGTACTATCCCCCGGAATTTGCCTGGAGCGGCCAAAGAAAATCAAGAGAAGCCTGTCTGGAAACGTTGATAGTCGCTCAGCTATCATATCTCCAGAAAGTTTGAAACATTCAGTACAACAGTGGACCCCACCCCAAATTTGTATCGTGTATGTCTCTATGATTCATTTTACTGTTAAATTTCCATACATGCTTATGTATCCGTTTATGGTTTGCGGTAACTTGCCCATATGCGTATCTCCGTGTTTCAACACATTCCTTAGAGGGTGGTGAAGACCAAACTTTCGACTGTTATACTACACTATGGTAAGGCGTTGGTTCGAAATATCATGGGGTGAACCAACCAAGACGAACAGACCTGCCTTCACCAAAATCGTGGTTTTAATAATAGAATGCTGCATACTGCTCGCCATAAAAGGCTTCCGTCTGGAAACAGTGGCGAGAATCTGATGTTGATAGGAAATTCTACGGTTTCCAAAACAATGCGGAAACCTAGGAAGCACAATGCTTCAGAATGCTTAAACGGAAACTGCAATTTCAAAAAATAATTCAGGCAATACCAATTACATTATAGGTTTACAATGCTAGACTTTTGAAAAGGGGCAAAATATGAAGACGCGTTACCGAGTACTTAAAAAGAACAGAAGATATAAAATATGGATGACTGGGACGCTTTCAAAGGACAGAAAATTCTCGATCCCAGTATATTCTATGAATACCAAATCCGAAGAAAGATACCTCGGACGTTCATGAATACGAAGGAAGGACAGATAGCGCGTTTAAAGCTAGATCCCACATATTAAAGAAGAAGTTCTGGGAAGAACTAATCGCCTACTTTCCTTTCACTGTAATTTGAGTATCTGGTATGATACTTTGGTATGTACGAGCAACGAAGTCAACAAAACAATTCAATTTGAGATGCTTCAATGTTGGTATTGTAAGGGGCAGTCAAATGAAAACGGGTCACCATGCATAACTCAGACGGCGCGCCAGTTGGTAACACTGGAATTTGCTTACGGTACGAACATCTGGTGGAGACTCGGGAAAGCCCAGTGACAAAGTGCCCCTGCACGCTAGTCGTTTGTGCTGGAAGTAAGGTTAGCGTTACGGGTGGTTGTCCAACATCAGTAATGGAGCCGGGTAAAGAATAGCGAAGTGCAGTGCGCTTTTGACTCCTAAAGGAGTAGGAGGATGAGAAATTCATCGTCGCATGTCTGTTGTTTACGGCGAACACAGCATGTCACGTTCGCGTGTGCTGGCGTGGCATAAGAGATTCCGAGAGGGACATGTGTCACTGAAGATGACGCTCGCCCAGGACAGGCTCATCGTGTCATCATTCCTGATGTTACTGCTGCGTTGGATGGTCATATCTGGGCAAACCGATCGATCACTGTGGAAGAAATTAGTCTTTTGATGGGAATAAGTCACAGTTCCGTACATGCCACTGTGACAAAACACCTGCTGTACCGCAAAATCTGCGCGCAGTGGGTTCCACATCAACTCACGGAGGAACAGAAGACTCAGAGAATGGCTGCATCACTGGGTCACTTGCAACAATACCATGAGGAAGAGTATGCTTTTCTGTCCCGTATTGTCATTGGGGACGAAACTTAGTGCCACCATTTTGAACCCGAGAGCAAACGGCAGAGCCAACAGTGGAAATACCTGAATTCTCCCCCACCGAAGAAATCCAAAGCCGTACACACAGGTTCCGGTAAAGTGATGATGAAGTTCTTCTTCGACTGCAAGGGACCTCTGCTTGTCGAATTTCTCGAGCATGGGGCCACAATCAGTATACAGCGCTATGAAGACACTTTGCAGAAACTAAGACGTGTCATGAAGTCACAACGCCCTGGAGTGCTATCGAACGGCATTATCCTTCTTCATGATAATGCGCGCCCCCCCACTGCCAACTCTGTGCTTCAACATCTCCCCTACAGCCCAGATCTCTCCGCCATGTGATTTTCACATTTTTGGAGACCTGAAGAGACATTCGTGGACATCGGTTTGCATCGGACGAAGACGTGTAGCTCGGTAAAGATGTGGTTCCGTAGACAGCCCACAAGCTTTTACAAGGATGGGATTGACTGCCTTATCTCCCAGTGGGATAAATGTATTAACAGTTTTGGAGATTACTTTTGAGGTTAGAAATTTTCTTTAATATGTTTTGGTTTCTGACCCGTTTTCATTTGACTGCCCCTCATACTAATAGGAAGGGTTTATTACGTATGCAGATGAGATGACCTCAGATGGCATGACAGGTTTGAGGATGATCAGTTCAATAATTCAGGTAACATTAAGGCTATTATCTCAACAATTTGAGAGACTACAATGTTGGTATTACTAATGGGAAGGATTTACTACGTATGCCGTTGATATAACCGTAGATGGCACGACACATACATGCTAAGTTTCAAGACGATAGGTCCACGAACTAAAATAATATTACCTCAAGAATTTGAGAGGCTATAATGTTGGCATTACCGATGAGAGAGATTTATGAAGTACTGCGTTGAAACAGGCTCAGGTGACATGATATACGCATAAAGTTCCATGACAATCGGTTCAGGCGATTTCTCCCACGTCATTATTGCCTCATCCAGCGGCCGCACCATGGCTCAGGCGGTTAGTCGCCGGCTTCCCAACGCAGCGGCCCAGGTTCGGTTCCAGTTAAAGTCATGTCGGATTTGTGGTGGATAAAGTGATACTGGGGTACATTTCCTCCGAGCGCTTCGGTTTCCCCTGCAAATTCTCATTCCGCCGAATGCTCCACACTTATCATCTGGGGCTCGTATAATTGGCCAATTAGTGACCCACGTACCCCACCCCACGAAACAAAAAAAATCTACATTCACCCATTAACTGCTATTATCTATCTTTCGATACTGAGCCACCGACTGGGTTGTCAAATGTGCATTAACAAGTAAGGGTAGGTGTCAGGATACACGACCTATGATTACTCACAGTACACGTTTACTACAGGTGAAACAAGAGGAATTAGTTCGTGTAAAACATTCCCTGAGGGGGAAACGAAATTCACCAGGAAATATCGTTGGTAATATACTGAAACTAAACGCGGGAAGTCAATAAAACAGACGCCCAAGAATGACATAATACACAGTTTCTTGTAGATTCTAAAGGGTTCTAACGATAATGTGTAACACACAGAATTGCTGGATTTCTGAACTTTTCCATCGTCCGGTATGCTAGAAAATAGAAAACACGACGTATCAGAAATTGGTTCTGTTTCCGTCCTAAGGTGAGGGGGGAGGGAAGAAGACACCTACTCAGTTGGGCCATTTAAAAAGAGCTAATCTCAAACACTGGACAATCCATATCAGATTTACACAGCTATTTAACCACTTGAAACCACGATAATCTGGCGGGAGATAAAAAATAATAAAATAAAAATTGCACGCAAGTGTGCGCTTTATCACAGTTTTCATTGCCTATTTTCCTGTTATCTTTTTGTGTGGAAGGGGAGTGCGAATTCTTGTCATTGAATACAGAAATTCGCTAGATGCCTTGTCACAAGGGGCTAAAAAACGCTTATAATTTGAGAAAATAAGTCATTATATTCCTTGACGGAAAGAAACAAGATGCGGCCATCATGAGCACTAAGCAGGATCCAGGTCGGGTCATACCAGCCCGTCGGATCTGTACATCTTCAGGAAATAACGTGATACGTCAGTGCATTAAGTATAAAGACTTGCCAAACCAAACTTGGCCCTGGCAAACTTACGAAGAGAAGCAACTTGCAGAATTTTAAAAACTGCAAAATTCTTAAGCCTCAGTAACATATAACGTTCAGCGACTATGCACAAAACAATGGATTGTTAAAAAATGAATTTTCTAGGTATCAAGATTTCAAGTCCTGTGAAGCAAAACCATGTTCACCGCAAGTTTAATTCTGATAAACGAAAAAAAAAACTAGAAATCTACTAATGAACTCATTGGAACGTGGTGGGAATAAACTTTAAAGCAAATGTTTAGTGAGGCTGGCTCATCAGACTTTTATTCTTATTTACCTGTGCACAGATTCCCACATGTGCAGAGAGAGAGAGAGAGAAAGAGAGAGAGGGGGGGAACAATTGTGTTCTCTAAGGACTACATACAATTGTCATCTGCGGTGAATGCAGCATGGATACGATAAATAAATAAACGTGTTAGAATTCAAATTTGCTTTTGTACTTACTTACTTACTCATGGAGCTGAGCCCTTCTCGAAGAGCCGCAAATTCTGCAGCTACTGAGCCAGATCAATCCAATCCATACATCCCATCCTATCCCTCTAAGATCCATTTCAATATTGTCCACCCACCTACGCCTTGGTCTTCCCAGCGGTTTCTTTCCTTCTGGCTTTCCCACCAATATCGTATATGCATTTCTCGCCGCCCCCATTCGTGCTACACGCCCTGCCCACTTCATCCTCCTTGACTTGATCATTCTAATTATTGCGTTTTTGTACTGACATCACAATGTTTTATGTTGTGTATTCTTGGCTTTTTACAGTCGTTTTCAATAGTCCAGATTATATAAGGTCGAGTGATAAGGGCTGTACTGGATACTGAAATGGAAACCACGTGGCAGTAAGCTGCCGTGGTCGAAATTAAGGCATCTTGGCATGCCTGTTGGAATAAGGTAAACCCAAGAAGATATCACGAGTCATGCTTCGAAGTCGATACCTTCTGAATACATGTATCCAGCAAGAGTGGTAAACATTCCACAATAATATTATAAATAAGAGTGAAACTGTATTGCTGTTACAGTAAGTACACGTATGTCATTTATGAACTGTTGCCGTTTGATCAGTCACGCATAAGAGTCTCTTCAAAAGGCACCATTAACAACTGCCCTTTTTTTCTGTAAGCCGCACAACGCAGACTTCATAGCCGAATTATTTTTTGTTACTATTAGCAGGAACACTGGATATACTTTTGTGTAAAAAGCCGAGGTGAGGGAACTCGCCTCAAATGCCCACCCAAAATTCCATGCACCACTTCCTTGGACACTCAATACAGTCAATAGTCTTCTTCTTCTTCAAGAGTAGAGTCGTGATTTTGAGGTAAATCACCAGGAATGGATCCGTGATCCATTTGTATTTATCACTTACTGCTTCTGGAAAATACTTAGAAAACCTGCACTCCACATTAACGAAGCGATTTTTGACACGTTGGTCAATTTCAGTGCCACTGTTTCCAAACTGTTCTCCTCCACAAAATCCTTCAAACGAGAAAACATGACCAAACTCTTTCCTTCTAGATTTTGTGACTCACAAGCAAAACTTCCCAGTAAATTCCTTCACTTTAACAGTCACTATAATGATGTACCATTCCCTTGCATACTCATGTTCAATGTACTGAACTTCTACAAAATATCACTTAGGTACTCTTAATCAGAAACGAAATATTCACTGCGAAGATGTTTAGCATGTACGAGATTTTCTTCTCCCAGAAATAGTGCTACTTCTCGCTAGTTGCAAACACGAGCCAATGAGAATTACAGTAAAACAGGCGTGACTGATACTGTGTCCCCATTTGTTCACACAATTCTGCAATAGTCTGCTTTCCAGCGCACGAGTCCTTATCACTGTATCCACCGCTTCACTCGGTTCTCTGTACAACTGCTTCGTAGCCAGTGATACACGAGGCACACGTATCATACAGTGTGTCCACATTCTGCAGCTTCTGGTGGTGATGGCTTAGTTAAGGCCTGCAGTCCGTTATTTCCCGCCATTACATGAGCTGCAGTCGTGTTTAATCTAAAACAGTCTGACCATTCGATGCTTTATTGTTTCAGGGAATCGTGAATAACCTTAGAAGTTCTGTTGTTGTTGGTCTTCCTTTATAGATTTGCAGAAAAGCGTGTCTTGAGTAATTGTTGTTTTCAACAATAGCACATAAGCTTTCAAGAGAACAACACCGTTACAAGCAGTTGCTTGGACAATCTGTACTAAAATGCATTTGTTTCCTCACCTACTCAATCAGCTGTTCTTTCCACTCTTCTGACATACCAGCAATCCCTCTGGAGGCCGTGTTATCTAACAGCGATTTATTACGAAGTTACTGAATACATTTTTGTACCACGCCTGTCGCAGCAGGGAGTGTCACAGTTCCAGCGTTCGTGTGTGGGTTCGCGTTCTGTGCTCTTCCGTACGGCACTTCATAACATGCTATGTAACAGGGCTTTGGACGACATTTCATAAGATGCTAGGTAACAGGGCTTTGGATGACACTTCATAAGATGCTACGTAACAGGGCTTTGGATGACATTTCATACGATGCTAGGTAACAGGGCTTTGGATGACACTTCATAAGATGCTACGTAACAGGGCTTTGGATGACATTTCATAACATGCTAACAGGGCTTTGGATGACACTTCATAAGATGCTAGGTAACAGGGCTTTTGATGACATTTCATAAGATGCTACGTAACAGGGCTTTGGATAACATTTCATAACATGCTAACAGGGCTTTGGATGACACTTCATAAGATGCTACGTAACAGGGCTTTGGATGACATTTCATAACATGCTAACAGGGCTTTGGATGACACTTCATAAGATGCTAACAGGGCTTTGGATGACAAGATAGTTGTATTAACAAAACTATTTTTGCTGGAGGCGAATTTCGTCAAGTTTTCTACAGGAATATTCTTCGAGCTTACATTTCGTTCCTGAATGTTTTGTTTCAAAGTGCGACTTCAGTTTACTTGGCTTCATACTGCCAGCTGCTTAGACTTTTTTATTGCTAGTGGGGTAGGACTAAGTCCCTTGTACTGCGGCCACTTCTGGCCTATTGTACCAGCCCCAGATGACAGGTGACGGTGATTGTGGAGCAATTGGTGGAATGAAGATTGGCTGGGGAAACCGAAGTACTCGGAGAAAACCTGCCCCAGCGCCATTTTGTCCACCACAAATCCCACTTGACCAGACCCGGGATCGAACCCGGGCCGCCGCGGTAGGAAGCCAGCGACTAACCGCTTGAACTATGGCGCGGCCTTCAGCTGCTTGGATACTCAGACACAAAACACACTGAGGTCGTTCTTCACTGCTAATTATAAATCTCGTGAAACCGAAAGTTAAATGCGATTTCGGTTTCGATATACAACTTCGACTACTATTCGCTGTAAGTTCGCTGTCTGGTTTTCTGTTCATACACATTAAAAATCTTCGAGTATGCATTATTCTATGGTTCAGAAAGCACCACTTACTAGTGCTCGATACTGGACGCAGTAAATATTACGGGAAGTACACTCTACATCTGCACACTACGAAACTAAAACGTTTACATGTTCACACATACTGCTCTATCACTAAAGTATTCTTACGTCTTAACATGCCCAAGTATATCGCTGAAGAAGTCTTTACTCACTGACCTATACTAACAATGAATAAGATGGAAGTCACGGGGTCTGTGACATTTGTATTGCCCAGAACTCAGTGTTCCGACCTTACATAGGGGAGAAATTCAGGGGCGAGAATGGTCAACTTGTAGATCTGTGCAGCTTTCTCGTACCCCTTAACAACAGCGGAGTGAGTCGGTTTAACGGCAAATTTGTTAGCATTCCTCCTCACACAGCAGCAAAGCTGAATGTCTAACAGTACACAGATTTATATTGTCGTTTACTTCCCAAAACCGCCGATTCTCTGCGACTGTCGATTCTGTATAACTCAACCAAGCAAAGGGTTTAAAAAAACGTTTCACCGCATTTCGTTTGAAATAGTGTTTCATATAAACAACACCTCCTTCCCAATAAAACCATTCGTGCCAACATGGGGAACGTCCCACACTTTGGGAACCTCTGGATACAGCCAAGTTTAACTGTGAACAATGCCTACGAACGTTGCAACATAAATAGCCAATTTTTATCGTTCACATTGTCTTCTAACGCTATAACGCCAACAGGCACCTTCAACTGAATACAATGTCTTTCGTCATTATAAGAGCAACATGAGCTGAAACGTTCTGTTCTGCCCAATTAAACCGTGTATATCACAGCTGCTATGTTCCAGTACTCGCGAGAATACTGGACTATCTGCCTTGCGTCAACACAGTGCCTTTAATTCTGCAAAACGAATTTTAACGCTGTGAAATGAACTGGGACTCCTATGCTGTCTGACTAAATCGTGCGTATCCATCACAGGCACGACGAAGGCCTTTAGATGCCGCTCTCAGTCTGTCTTGCCCTAATTCCTTCTTGAAAACGTAAGCAGCGGCGTAGCTGGTCAAGAAACTAATCGTCCAGAATTCGAGAGTTCATTACGGCGATCTTGAAAAATTCCCACGAGACCTCCATCAAGGCCGCTTCAATCTTACACCATATTTTTCTTAAGATGTACTGCCTTGCTGTTGGCACGCGGTAACGTAGTTGGTTGAGGCACTATGCTACAAACCGGAAGGTCGCGGGTTCAAGTCCCGATGAGGTCATTTATTTTCAGTTGACCTAATCCTTCCAGCCGCACTATGTCCCTGGGGTCGACTCAGCCTCTAACAGAAATGAGTACCAGGAATTAATTTAATAAGTTTCCTGGGGAGTAAAGCGCCCTTACCGCCATCTTTGAGTCGATTGTCTAGAAAATGTGGGACCCTCAACGTCTCACAACCCTATGGGCATTCACAGCCTGTTGCAGGGATAGCTTTACTTTACTTACTTACTGTCTTGTACGTACGCCTTAGCCATTAAGTGCAACCTCCGTGAAGTTTAGCAACAGTAACTTTGCATGAACCTCTCATTCCCAGTTTTCGAGAATTCTTTGTTCAGCGCTTCTCTATGTGGCAGCATGGTTGGTTTTTTTCAACGACCATAAAAATCCCGAACATTATATTTTTTACGATCAACTCTTCGTGAGGTCTTTGACACCTACGTCATTTGCCTGTTGTTGTCTGGCTTCACGTCAGTCAACTGACGTCACGGGATTTCAGATCATTACTACAGCGAACGCGCAGCAATCCTACAACCGAGGACTGGAAATGACGTGGCTCCCGAAAGGCTAAGGAAATTGGAGCCTCCACTGTCTGCTTCATGCTTGATATATACGACTTTGCTGTTGTTTCCGGTTATAATACTGAACACGATTTCCGCATTCAAATTTTAACACTCGTTTCGGCAGGAGCTTTCTTGTTCACTTCACACTCGCTTCCTCAACCATGTGCGTCTGTTACTGCTTTTATTATGCGTCCTTTGTTCAGATAACCTATAACTGACGCATGATGGTGAGGTCATGTGTACCCACATGTTCCATCTCCGGAAATGCCGCTTCAGAACCCTATTTCTCAACAGCTAAATTTGTTAAAAATCTGATCACTGCAGTGTGGGCTAGACATGTAGTTTCTGAAATGTTTTCAAATTCAATGAAACCTTTTAGTAACGACGAAATACTAAAGGAATGCTTACAGGCAGCTACAGATGTTCCATTTCCTGTCAAAAACACATCACTTGTATATTTACTTTATCATGACTTGGCACTGTAAGATGAAAAGAGAACATTTCACACAACACTGAAGAAAGCTCAAAATGAAAGCTGTCTATTTTGAATAGCATCCTACAGGAAGAGACGAAAGCACCGGCGCACAAGACAATGAAATCTGCCGCTTTCGTTGCTGGAATGAGCATGAAGTTCAGTAGGCTTATAACTGGAGAATGAGCTGCCCCAGTGCCAACTGGAAGGGATCACTACAGGCGCGGATGCAGATGAAGATGTCAAGAAGATGCTGCAGTCTAAACATTTGAACACCAGAAGAAGCTGGGTTAGTGACGGATGAAGAGCCCAGAACGGCCGGAAGGAATAGTGGCAACTCCGTAAAGGATACAACGCATCATGATTTGTTAATATGTAACTAACTGACACACCAAGAAATCCCTAAAAGATAAGACTGGTGTAAGATTTGAGGCTTTCACGGCGTGACTATGAAGACAGCAGTCTTCTGGGATTTGGCACCGTGTATATGTGGTGTTAACCGACGTTTCGGAGGAACGTATCGCCTCCATCTTCAGGGTAGAAGAAAAAAGTCTGCTTTTACCNGACTGGTATTACAGCGGTTTCTGGGGTGACCACCAGAGTTTACCCCACTGGTGCCGCCAGCTACAGATAAGAATTCTACGAAAAATGCTGTATCCAGAAAGTAAAAAAAGGGTTAACGATAGGTATGTAGGCATCCTCCACCAAACAGCAAGTAACCAGTAAACCAAACGTGAAACTGGGTACTGTTCCGCCCACAACGAACACCGTAGCATTATAGCTATATGAACGGCTGGCCATCGACGAAGAGTCATGATGGAGACTGCACGCGAAAACCTTGATAACATACACCAACTCGAGAAGAGTAACTACGTTGGACAAATCCATAAAATTATATAACGCCTAAACTTATGAAAGAGCCGTGATAGCGCAGTCGGTATAGCGACCGGCTACTAGCTGGGCGACCGAGGGGTCGGAGTACAACTTAAGAAGATAAAAGAATTGGTAGGCATCTAACATCTAATAGTATGTATGAAGCGAAAATACATATTGACTGGGGCCGTACACATAACGCTCGCAAGTCCTGGATTACTGCGTGTATAATCCAGACATTACAATTAACCCAGTTCAGTCTAATGAACGTCTATACGCACTTCCTTATGGGTATGAATGGATACGACGAAGAGAGAAACCTGCGTGGGACACTTAACCTCAATTTACGACTACAGGCCCAACACTATATTCCAGATACAAATGTGGAGAATACCCTGACGACGTTAACAGAATGGAACCCGGCCACAAAACACTGACGTTCACAATTACCTCTATCAATCAACAGAAATTGTTTTCATTAATGCGAATGTGCAGTAAAACCAATTTATGATGGAGTGAAGAGAGACCTGGACTTTTATTGTTTCTTTTTACACATATATTCGTTAAAAAGAGTCATACTGAACAATAAGCCCTATATAACTAATGCGCATATGATTGAAATGACAATTTGGACATTAATACTGCTTACGAACATTCCACTATAACTTGTACTCTCCTCCAAGTATAATTAGAATGATCAAGTCAAGGAGGATGAGGTAGGCAGGGCATGTAGCAGGAATGGGGGAGACGAGGAATGTGTATAGGATATTAGTGGGAAAGCCAGAAGGAAAGAGACCACTGGGAAGACCAAGGCGTAGTTGGGTGGACAATATTAAAATGGATCTTAGTGAGACAGGATGGGATGGTATAGAGTGCATTGATCTGGCTCCGGATAGGGTCCAGTGGAGGGCTCTTGTGAACACGGTAATGAACCTTCGGGTTCCATAAAATGCTGAGAAATTCTTGAGTGGCTGCAGAATTGGCGGCTCCTCCAGAAGGGCTCACCTCCATGAGTAAGTAAGTAAGTACGAACATTCCACTGTTACTGGGCAGCTAAAATTTTTAATTTTCTTTCTTTCTTTCTTTCTTCTTCTGTGCTGTTAACTTCGTCTTCTCTCTAATATCCATTTTCTTCTTCCCCCGTAGTTCACCACAATCTTTTGTATATGACGATAATATGGCGATTCTTTCCCATTTGAAACGAATATATTTATTCTCACATAAAGTGCATGAAGCGCAGTATGGGGAAAATCATAACGCAATATAATAATAGGAACCAACCAAGCATATTATTTTCAGTTAACTCTTGTTTCTCAGTTCCGTTTCGGTGTGAAACGGTTTCCGTTCATCAGAGGTAATCCTTTAATGTAGATTCGACGAATGACTACTTCCACTGCAACCATGTTGAAGTAGAAAAAAAAATTAAAAACACTCACCGTAACGATCCTTCGTAAATAATTACCACTGCCATAAAGGTCCAATATGTGCAAGATTATTGCTGGCACCCTTAAAATATTCCCTCTATATGAGTGAAGTAAGACCGCCTCTGTGGTCTAGTGGTCAGAGTTCCTGCCTACAATTCCAGAGGCCCGGGTTCTATTCCAAGCGCCACCAGGTTTTCTGAGAAGTAGTGGGTCTGGAACGGGGTCACTCAGCCTCGTGACGATAACTGAGGAGCTATTTCAAGGAAATAGCGACTCCGGTCTAGAAAACCGAGGTTAACGTCCGTGGGCATCCGTTACGCTGAACACGCGACACCCTCTATCCGCTAAAGTTGGCACTAACTTCGCAGACAAGCGGCGGTCGCTCGGTCGGTATAGTTCGCTTGCGGACTACAGGCCACGGATTTTTTATGAGTGAAGTAAGTACAGTGCCAAAGAGAATACAGTGACTGTTATCTCTACATATAAATATGCCTATCGCCCAGCTTTTCATTTTTCTGTGCGCCAACCACGGGGAGGAGAAAATATATAATTTTTTTTTAGAGTTTAGGGCCTCAACTGTAGTTGGCGCCCACCTTGCTAAAAATGACAAAGTTATTTTTATCTACTTTTATTGTTTATGTAAGGACGTCGAATGACTGAATCATTAAAGAACTGCGAAGGATGTGGAAGAGATCGTGGAGGAAAACGGCGGGCGGCGCGTACGACCGACAACCTCAAAACCATCTGTGAGCCGACTGTCTAGAAAGTGTGACAGCCTCAACGTCTCACAACCCTATGGGTCTCCACGGCCTGTTAGAGGGACAGCTTTTATCCCAGGAAACAGCGTTACCTACTGAACGATGCACTGGATAAGAAGCAAATTGGAAATATACACTCTACTGGAATACGACCTATACGTACACTTGGTCGTCGACTTAGACCTATGCGACTTACGACCACAAAAAAAAACGAAAAATAAAAGATGATTAAAATGTAAAAGTTGGTAAAAAAAATTATAAAGATGATAAAAAGATTAGAAAGGTTAAAAAATACTGTTAATAAATATATGGCCGACATACGACCAGATCGACTTACGACCTGTCAGTCAGAACGGAAGTCGGTCGTAAGTCGACGACCAAGTGTACTTGCAAAGGCGCTGTATTCTATTTTCCATACCTCATTCGCTTTCACGTTTACCTGTTGCTGACACAAATCTACAGCTGTTAAGCCAGGACAGAAACAGCACAGAACAGAGAACTGGAAACAATTTATCTTGTATGTCGATAAATATTCTCTCGGTAATGCTTCGCATACTGGGCCGACGCCCGTTCAATGGTTTCGGAGATGAAACATGCAAAACGAAAAGATCTTCCTGTTGCAGGCCGTGCGCGATGGAAGTAACATTTATAACAACAGAAAAATAATTCCTGCCATAAAGGTTGAACATACAGCAAAAAGTTTGGCTGGAATGAGAATTTCTTACAAACAAGTCTTCCAATTATACGCAACTGCAAACGTGGCTCCCGACACTTAACAGTTAAAACAGAATGACAGACTGATGGACAGAACAATCGTGCCTTGTTACTAAACATTTCTAAAGAAAGGTACGCTGTCCCTGTTCTAACTAATTAAGCACTATGCCTTGAAGACGTGTGGGGAAATGGCTGTATAGATTCACATTTTCTTGAATTCTGTATTGGTTTGGAGGTGTGGTCAGCTTCACGCTCCGGCAGCTTCACCACCGGTACCCACTGTATAGGAGGTTGGGTGAACCCCAGAACCTGTTTGGAAGACATGGAGAAGTAAAAATTCTTGACCCTATAGGGACTCGAACTCCGACCTCTCGGTTGTCCAGCCCATAGCCTGTCGCTACTGCGCTATCCCGGCTCCTACCAAACATTTAACTATATTTATCTAATATTATATTGTAGCATGTGGACCAGTTGTTAAACAACGACCGCGAGATAAGCAGTTATAAACAACCGTTGCTACGTAATGGCTCTGCAAACAATGACCGTTGCTAGGTAATGGCTGAGTAGCGGTCACGTGGACATCCCAAAAGACGCGAACGCAACAACTGAACTGCAAAAGAAATGTTTTCTACGAGGTCCGTCTCGAGATGTTATAAACAGAGGTGTGGGACAGACGCCAGCCGGTAAAAACGTGAGCATGGAAAAAGAGAACGCTGTTGGGATCAGTCAAAAGGTAAGGACTGGTGAAGACACGGCAGACTGAGAAGATCTATTACGTGCTGTAGTGAACTGCAGTGTGTGTGAACTGGCTAATTGTAGTTACGATGTGCAAGTGTTCAATAAATCGAATTAACAAATCAATCCCCGTCGTCGGTCACTCATACACGTAACAATATCTTCGCCCTACTGCTGTGTGTTTCGTCTTCCGTGCATTAAGCAGGAAGAATAAAAAGATGTAACATCTTATGACAGATTTTGCATTCCGACTCCTTAATGTGAACTGCATAAGAGTATCAAGCAATTGAGGGAAGAAAGCGTTCCCTTAAAAGGTCAATCGTCAGTCGATGGCACAATCTTCATGCCTAATATTATGGTCCGTTTATGGGCCCGAAAGCATTCTAGACGGATAGGGAGAAATAGTGATGCACTGTAAGTCTACGTTTTCTATGCGGTAACGAAAAGAAAGCAGAAACAAAGAAACAGGAAACAGAGCAAGGAAAGATCATATAATGGTAAGTGGAAGCGAACGGTACAGAAGGATAAAGACAACAGTTATGGCGTGACTTAGGCCTGTAACTTGGTGGGATAAAATGACCCCGTCGCAAAGTGTGCGCTTTACGAGCACAATGCTCTCACCCGAGGTCGTGCAGTGAAACGTCTGAGGACTCGACCCAAGGGATGTCCGTCTTACCATCAATACCACGACTTCCGAGTTTATGAAGGCGTGAATACAGACAGGCTTCTTAAGGGTGAGTATGGGGCCCCATATTTCGTCACGGCATGAGTGCAAACACGTTCTCGACTCTAATGCGCACATGTTGCAAATGTGTTACCGTTTACTAGCATCTTACTTATCTGAGTGGTCTTAATGTTCACTTACTGCACATACAAATTGACGTACTGTTCACAGCCTACCACACTGTTCCGCTGTATTTCCTTGAATGCTTACGCGATCAAATGTTTTAATAAAATTGTATGCCTTGATGTTATGAAATGTGGCTATTATTTCGAGGATAATCCTAATGTATGCCAAGAAAACTGAAACACTTGCATTTGAGTTCTATGCAAAGTCTGTGTTATTCAGGGGCCGATGGACATCAAACAAGAAGTTCTGGGAAGAACTAATCGCCTACTTTCCTTGATACGATACAGATCACATAGAAACCGATGCGTCAAACAATTATTCTCTGTTGCGTGTAGCCGTTGCAGGGATAACGTTTTTACCAGCCGTTTCCTAGCAACGATAGGGATACACATACATACAGACTGATGGGAGGGATATATGAGGCACGCCGTCGAGATGGGCTCATGAACCATGATATACATACCAAATTTCATACAGACTGGTTCAGGCATTCAAAAGTTGGGGGGGGGGGGTACAGAGACACAGACAGGAAGGAGAACGCATAAGCCCACTTTAGGAAAGTAGGCTAAAAAGATAGTCCCTATGCTTATTAATTATGCGCCNGGTTCTCACAGAGATACGACAAGAAGTGTACTATCGTCTGGGGCGAGACGCCATGTAGTCCGATAGAAGTTCAACGTTTCGAAGTAATGGAACACCTTCACTTTCTGGGTTGAAGAGTATGACAGGAGCTTTACTTCCTGCTTAGGTCTCGCTGGTTGGCTGCTTGCTTGGCGTAATCTTCGATTCTGAAAACGGTGACAGTACTTTTCGGTGAAGACTGATGCAACAGGCTTGCGGGAGTGTGACCATGGCCTCCCCTCTCATCTTCTCTCGTTTTCTTACAAAAATAACATTCCGGGAACTTTCTAATACACCTCGTACACTTAGATTTAGTCTGAACTCCCAATACCAAATTTAATCTAATTCTGCTCGATAATTCCGTATGTGAAGAGCGTTGACATACTGATGTACATGGCCTTCCATATCTTTCCCTTCATACAATTCAAGCTAGAAATGTACTCTCAATTGCATAACAACCAGGCCGCTCTTGTCTCACGCAACGCCTCTACTCAGTGCGTGTGCGTTGCAGTCAGAAAAGTCAAAAACTCGTTCTATCAGAGCAACAGGGCACTCTCCATTCATAATCATCCTCACTTTCGACTCAATCACACACAGTCTTCGGAGTTTCAAGATCGGTGAACAATGAAGACGGCAATAGTTTTACTAAACCAACGCCCCCCCCCATCTCAACTGACGGTTCCCAAATGCGTCTGAATGCCATCGGCTACACGATTTTGTACAAAGCGTGTAACATGAGAACAAATGGGAAGATCGTCTCTCTCCACTTGCATATTTCATCTCCGAAAAAGGTGGACGGATTTCCATTAAATTTGGTGTCGGCGATCCATACTAATTGAAATAAGTCGGGTGAATTCGATGTTGATGCTTATTAACCACTTTACGTAATACCAGATTTATAATTTATGAATTTTCTCAAATCTGCTGTTCTGGAATCTGACGACTGAATGAAATCCCGGTCTCTACTTCTGAGCAACTGCATTCTCTAGGGCTACAATCAATGTTATCTGCCACAAGGAGACTGGGGCCAGCTCAGTCGGTATAGCAGCTACGATCTGCACAAACGAGGGAGTCGGAGTTCTGATTCCTGATAGAGGCAAGAGATTTTCCCTTTTGTTTCTAGCACACGTCTGGGGCCCATTCGGCCTCCATCCAACAAGGGCATGCAGTTCTTTCTTCGGGGGTTAGACGGTCGGGCTGTGAAGATGACCAGTCACTTCCATTAATACCACAGTTAGGTATACATGAACCTTCACCTCCGCTCTTCCGTACGTCTTCATGATGCGGAGTTTAGGTAAGCACGGGAACAACTTTATCGTTACCTTGAAACATACCTGCAGTTCCGTGTGAACCCCGTGTTGGGTGGCAACTTCTCCGGCACATTTGTCAAGCGTGTGGTATCAACAATCACTCACAGGCACACGTCTTGGGCAAATGATGTTTGCGTTTCAGATTGGAATTCTATGACAAATTCCATGTATCACATTCTCTATTTTCTTAACTTCTGAACCAGTTTTGGTCTGTGTTCATGTACTTTTGTAGGTCTACATTAATTGTGTTTAAAATGAGTGTTATGTCGGTTTTCTGACCAATGCCGTGGACACAAAATCCATCCATACACCATACTCATGGAGCTGAGCCCTTCTGGGGGAGTTGCCCATTCTGCAGCTACTCAAGAATTTCCCAACATTTTAT